>NW_023270426.1:33695960-33780143 GCF_011800145.1 Mirounga leonina
TAGAGACCCTTTAAGTAGGATATAGTGTCCTTCCTCATCTTTTATTATAGTCTTTGGTTTAAAATCTAATTTGTCTGATATAAGGATTGCCACCCCAGCTTTCTTTTGGTGTCCATTAGCATGGTAAATGGTTTTCCACCCCCTCACTTTCAATCTGGGGGTGTCTTTGGGTCTAAAATGAGTCTCTTGCAGACAGCATATTGATGGGTCTTGTTTTTTATCCAATCTGATAGCCTGTGTCTTTTGATTGGGGCATTTAGCCCATTTACATTCAGGGTAACTATTGAAAGATAGGAATTTAGTGCCATTGTATTGCCTGTAATGTGACTGTTACTGTATATTGTCTATGTTCCTTTCTGGTCTATGTTACTTTTAGGCTCTCTCTTTGCTTAGAGGACCCCTTTCAATATGTTTTGTAGGGTGGTTTCGTGTTTGCAAATTCCTTTAGTTTTTGTTTGTCCTGAAAGCTTTTTTTTAAATTATTGTTATGTTAATCACCATACATTACATCATTAGTTTTAGATGCAGTGTTCCATGATTCATTGTGTATAACACCCAGTGCTCCATGCAGAATGTGCCCTCTTTAATACCCATCACCAGGCTAACCCATCCTCTCACCCCCCTCCCCTCTAGAACCCTCAGTTTGTTTTTCAGAGTCCATCATCTCTCATGGTTCGTCTCCCCCTCTGATTTCCCCCCCTTCATTCTTCCCCTCCTGCTATCTTCTTCTTTTTTTTTCTTAACATATATTGCATTATTTGTTTTAGAGGTACAGATCTGAGATTCAACAGTCTTGCACAGTTCACTGCGCTTACCAGAGCACATACCCTCCCCAGTGTCTATAACCCAGTCACCCCATCCCTCCCACCCTACCCCCCACTCCAGCAACCCTCAGTTTGTTTCCTGAGATTAAGAATTCCTCATATCAGTGAGGTCATATGATACATGTCTTTCTCTGTTTGACTTATTTTGCTCAGCATGATACCCTCCAGTTCCATCCACGTCGTTGCAAATAGCAAGATCTCATTCCTTTTGTTGGCTGCATAATATTGTCCTGAAAGCTTTTTATCTCTCCTACCTTCAAGCCTAGCTGGATATAGTATTCTTGGCTGCATATTTTTCTCATTTAGTGCTCTGAATATATCATGCCAGCCCTTTCTGGCCTGCCAGGTCTCTGTGGATAGGTCTGTTGCCAATCTAATGTTTCTACCACTGTAGGTTATAGATCTCTTCTCCCAAGCTGCTTTCAGGATTTTCTCTTTGTCTGTTAGACTCGTAAGTTTTACTATTAGATGTTGGGGTGTTTCCCTAGTTTTATTGATTTTGAGAGGGGTTCTCTGTGCCTCCTGGATTTTGATGCCTGTTTCCTTCCCCAAATTAGGGAAGTTCTCTGTTATAATTTGCTCCAATATACCTTCTGCCCCTCTCTGTCTTTCTTCTTCTTCTGGGATCCCAATTATTGTAATATCGTTTTGTCGTATGGTATCACTTATCTCTCGAATTCTGCCCTCGTGATCCAGTAGTTGTTTATCTCTCTTTTTCTCAGCTTCTTTATTTTCCATCATTTGGTCTTCTATATTAGTAATTCTCTCTCCTGCCTCATTTATCCTAGCAGTGAGAGCCTCCATTTTTTATTGCACCTCATTAATAGCCTTTTTGATTTCAACTTGGTTAGATTTTAGTTCTTTTATTTCTCCAGAAAGGGTTTCTCTAATAACTTCCATGGTTTTTTCAAGCCCAGCTAGTATCTTTAAAATCGTCATTCTGAACTCTAGTTTCGACATCTTACTAATGTCTGTATTGATTAGGTCCCTGGCAGTTGGTACTGCCTCTTGTTCTTTTTTTTTTTTTTTTTTGAGGTATTTTTTTCTGTCTTGTCATTTTGTCTTCCATAAAGTGGTCACTTTTCTGGTCAGAGAGTTGCTGCTATTCTTTTCTTTGATCTCCTGTTAAGTTTGTAGTTGTTCAGAATGGTTTGATCCCTATCTAGCTGAATTCCTAGGACCAGATGAAATTTAGGTCTCCTACTCCTCCTAATGAGTTTTTATTTTAAATTTATTTTACTGTATTTTAAGTTTGAATTTATTATTTGATTTAATAATTACAGTAAATTTAATAAATGATTCCACTGTAGTTGTACCTCATTATTCATGGATTCCATATTTGTGAATTTGTCGAGGTGCATATGCACAGAGTGGCGGAAAGTTTGTGGTGGAAAGTTGTGCCACTTGCTGCACGTGTTCCCAGTGGAGGTCAAACAAGTTGACGCTGTCCTATTTCAGTTCTCAGGCTATAAGCAAGTGTCTTTTCCAGGACCTATTTAGTACCATGCTTTGTGAGTTTTTGTTCTTTTTGTTGATAGTTTTGCTATTTAAAATGGTATGTGAGCATGGTGCCAAAGTGCTGCCTAGGGTTCCCAAATGCAAAGCTGGGGTGTGCCTTACAGAGAAAATGCATGTGTTAGATAAACTTCATTAGGTATGAGTTATGATGTTCTAGGCTGAGTTCATTGAAAATGAATCAACAATATATATGTTAATAAGGTGTCTTTAAACAGACACAGACATAAACAAGGCCATGTATTGATTGGTTGATGAAAATGTGAGTAGAGGCCCACAGGCACCACACCACGGCATCCTCCATGATGCCATGATTCAGTTTTTGCTAATTCAGTGCTTGTGGAGATTTTACAGAACATAACCACAGTAAAGAATGAGACTCAACTGTATTTAAATTTAGTTTATTTTTTTTAATGAATATCTAATGAATATCTATACCTGGTATATAGCTGGTCAATAATAAATGTTTGTTGAATAAATGATTGAATGAATGATGATGATTGTGATCACAATCAAGATCCTGATAAAAAGACTTTTTCAGGTTACTTAGTGATTAAGCCAATAGCTACAAATTGGTGGGACGGATTGTGCTGTGTGCAAAAAACACATGTCCTAGCTCATCTCTACCATTTACTGGCTGAATGGCCTGCAGTAAATCCTTTAACATCCATGCTTCTGTTTCCTCATCTATAAAATAACAATTATGATATTCTTACTTCAAAATTACTTTGGGTTTGTAAATTAATATGAAAGCACTTGCTCACAGGTCTCGAAGTCAGGGGCTTTTGAATCAGCCTCAGCTTGAGTCAAACTCACTGTGAAATGCTGACTCACTTCTCTTACCCATCAAGGCCTGTCTCAGATTTCTTTGTTTATAAAATGAACGTGTTAGACTGGATGATTCTCAAGGTCTTTTCTGGCAATAGCCTTGTAAGGGCCTATGTTAATAATAGGGTTGAGCTCTGAAGGGATTTCAAGGAGCTTGTGAATAGATCATAGTTTAATCTCCTATCCAGGACAAGGACAGTATCTTGGTCATGGTCATAGCCCTGGTCCTTGGAATGATCTTGATTTTGCTCAGGCCCTTGTAAACTGATTGTCTCACTGTGAAACCCTCTGTTAAACCTGTTACCATGATATTCTCTTCTCCAGGAGCAGAAGGTTAATAGCAGTGAAACCTGAGGTCTTCCCTGGGAAGTGTAAAATGATGTTTCTCAGAATTAAGGAGCATTCAAGAGCTCTTAAAACTGGTTCCCAAGAGGATGACAAAATTAGGAAGTTAAAAAAGATACAGTGAAGCATGAACTTTGTTTATTGATTTGTACAAACAGAGCTCCGTAGATATAGGTCCGAATATTCACATGCGCCAGTGAACTGTCTATATTTTATAAAGCTTAATTTTGAAGAGACACAAACTAGTTATGGCATATAGAGCAAATCATATGACTCCTGAGGTTTCATTTCTTCAGCAGTGAAATGGTGGTGACAAGACCCTGCTTTAGCTACCTCCATAGTCTTATCCACAAATAAGCTCATGGTGAATATGAGAATATCTTATAAGCATGACTTATTCTAACCTAGTGGAAACTATGTAAGTATTACACAGTGACAATGGCATATGACCCTATCACCTACATATCAAATGCCAGAAGAAAAACCCTTGAAATTTCATTTTGGGTCATTGTTTGGGAAATTAATGAAGAAGAACTTAAGAAGCAGCAGTTTTTACCATCTTAAATACCTGCTTTGATGAAAATAAAGCTGTTCTCTTTTGTCCTTATATTAAAGCATCCAGCTCTTTTCAATGGCCCAGAAACAATGACTGCAATAATGAAAATATGACATGTACAAATTCTAATACTGAATATTCCCAAACAAATGAAATAGCAAATTATCCAGAGACACATATATTATCCATGCATACCTATGGTCTGAAAGGGACTTTTAGTCCTGAATGATAAACTCATGCTTTCAAAGCCAAGTGCTATAGGGACTTGTATCTAAATTTGACATCTGCCTCATTAGGGATGCAGTTGGCCAAACAGCCAAGATGCTGGTAGCTATGGGCATATTCATATTAATTAAGATTATTTTGGCAAATTTCTTTCCCAGGAATCAAATAAATAGTATCAGTACACAACTTTATAGTTAATAGAGATAAACGGGTTCACTTTCTGGAAATAAGTAGTCTATACAGTTACTGAAATGTCCTGGCTCATACTATTCCTTTCTTTGGATTCAAAGCTATTCTTCCCATTTGCATAATTGTCATAGTGAGAAACAAGGTTCTTTCAAACCTCTGTATGGCTTATTCCTAAAGTCATTTTCCAGTAGCAGTGTGATGACTCATCCATAAGCAAGGACCTTGTAAAAGTCATCTAAAGGGAGCTGTAGAACTTTTATTTAAATTGACAAAAACATCAAGAAGTCCATGTAATAACTCAAAGCAACCTTGGTTTTCGGCTTGCTGCCAAGACTAACTTTTCTTCCCTTTTTTTTTTTTTTAATAGTGACACTGGGTAAAATTAAGAATAATAATATGAACAGAAAAGTATCTTCAAATATCCACTGAAGGAAAAGTATCCATATTCTCTCACCAACCAGAGCCCCCAAATAATCTAAAATATATTTCTGTATTTAATTTCTAGTAAAAGGTCATTTATTCTATTATCAGAGACTCAGTGAAGAAAAATAATCTAGGGGATATTCTTGGGCTCCTATTTCACCAGTTTATATTTTTAAATCTGGTTCTTCCCCTAACTGCATGATTTTGATAAGTCATTCATCCAGTGTCATCATTTCCGAGGTTCTTCCTAGCGCTGAATCTATGATTCTTCAATGAAAATAGCACCCGGAATTATGGTCAATTTCAGCTTAGTAAAGAGGTTGGAGGAGAGAAGGAAAGCATTTCTGATGAACATTCAATAACTTTTAAAAGCATAAAGCATCGTATTCCCTAAGCACCCAGGTTAATTATATTTTATTAGAGAAGCTAGTTAAAAATAATATACCAAACCAGCAACATTTCAGTATTTTAATGATCCTATTATAATGGTCCACCGGGTTCTGTTTTTATGCCATATCACAAAAGTGGGCATCTGTTGTAGATGAGTAAATCCTTTCTCCAGAAAATACAGAGGATCTCAGCAACGTGGCCAGTGACCCAGAACAGCTCGGCAGATGCGTTCTTTGCAGTTATCTTAGCAGAAGATGTAGATTCTTGCCTAATATTTCAGTTGGAATATTAGTCCTGAAGACTGACGCAGTGAAACATGCACGCTAACACAGCCTTGGGATATAAATAAATGCCATTATAAATAACAGAAAGATCAAATTCTTGCATGCAGTTGGAAATGGTTGTGTTGGGAAGCAGTTCTCTATGAGATCCATTCCATGAGAGTCCCCAGATTTCCTCCATTCCCTTTGCTCCCGAAATTTAGCCACTGCCCCAGTGGAATGTCAGGCTGCTTGTACCACTTTCTTGTGTCCCAACAGCTGAGGCTGGCTCAGACTTGGTGGGTCCCTGGACCCCGAGTCCCACTCTTCCACATTTAGACTCTGACAGTGTGACTAGATTGAAACTACTGTGCATCAAGTGATCCCATGTTGCTAATAGTCCTCATGGTATCTCAACCTGGTAACATGTGATTCCACAGAAGAAAATGTGGAGACAAAGCCAGCTCAACTGACAAAGCTAATCTAATGTATCAGTTTCCTGATTTGGGCTGGAACTGCAACGGACCTGATCTTTGCAGGAAGTAATGAGACATTTTTAATGATTTTTAAAGATTATTTTTCTTGGGCGCCTGGGTGGCTCAGTTGGTTAAGTGACTGCCTTCGGCCCAGGTCCTGATCCTGGAGTCCCGGGATTGAGTCCCGCATCGGGCTCCCTGCTCGGCGGGGGGTCTGCTTCTCCCTCTGACCCTCCTCCCTCTCATGCTCTCTGTCTCTCATTCTCTCTGTCTCAAATAAATAAATAAAATCTTTAAAAAAAAAAAAAGATTATTTTTCTTCCCTTTCCTCTTCTCATTGCTTGATGACATTCTTTCCTTCCCTGCACTCGCTGTATCTTAAAATCTCTTTCACTTTTTTCAGGATGAAGGGAATTTCTCCCCCACTCCATAAGTGCCTGGTGCTAGGGTGATGGTTACTCTCCACTCAAGCCAGCCAGCAAATTTAAAATGTATGGCATAGGTGAGAACACCAGGCTGTTCCTCCTGGTTGCCATCACCCATGGAAGATTTTAGTTTGCTTCCCCTCTCTTTTCCATATTGCTGTCACTGTTCTGAGGGAACCTCACAAAAATTCATTCCTCAGCGCCCTGGGCTCTGTGTCCTAACCTCTTCTGCATTTCATTTATCTCCCATATCCACGATACATCCCCATGCTCACATCCCCCGACTTGTAATTACCAGTAACTGTGCCTTGTCCAAAGTCTTCATTTCAACTATCCCCCCACTCCCACCCCCAGCTAACCAGTATTTCTTATCTCCTCAACTGATTTCTTCTAGTTTGTCAATTCGAGCATTTCTTCAAACTCATCGGGCCCTCGGTCCATCTGTTCATTAGTGACTTCCCCCCCATGAGGTCATTATTTTCCTTCTCACCCAGCTTAGATTCTTTGTGCTTTCGTGTGCTCCTTGCTCTTCTCTACTGAGTTTGCCTCTACAGCTTTCAACTCCGTTGAAGTTTAACTCTTCAGCTGCTTCCTACTTACGCCGGTGTGGGTGCACATAGCTAGAGAAAAAACACACAGACATTGACACATTGATGGTCACAGATCCCAAGTAAACCCCAACATGGCCAGGCAGCCCTACTCTAGGGCCCTAATCAGTTCACAGTGCCCTCCACCCCCACCCTCCAAATGGTCAAGAAGATAATTTCACCTCTTCTCAAAATTCCTAAACTACTACTTCTTACTCCTTTTTAAAGGCAAATCCACTCCTATTATCATACAAAACACATGTTCGAAGATAACATTATCAATGATTTCAAGACCGTGACAGCAGGGTATTGTGCCCAAGGTGGGGCACTTCTGAACACGGGCCCTGGGAGTATTCAGACTGGAGTGACTGCAGCCCGTGAAACCGTCCCATGGCCACCACACCACAGGAGGGATGTGAGGTCGTAGCTCCTCTGCAGGAGGTGAGGTCGTAGCTCCCCTGCAGGAGGTGGCAGTGTCCATGCCATCCTTTTGTTTGGGTGCTCCGTGTTGGGACACAGTGCAATTTACTTGAGCCCAGTTAAAGGTATTTGCAGATAATATTATGTAGTTGTAACTAAATTAATCATCACAAATAGACAACTGGGAATTTAAGATGATACTGATAGTGCAAGCTTGGGAAAGGGGAGGGAGGCAGAAAATGGCAGAGCTGACACCAAAAATATTTATCAGCTAATGAGATCTCATAAGCTGATAATCAAAATTTCAAAAATAATAGAATTATTTTAAATATAGATTTATATCTACCATATAAATTCTGTTGTTAGTTATGAACTGTCACCTAAGTGTATTCTGTGCCTTTACAAATTAAATAATGATAGTACAGTATGTTTATATCTCTATTGAAATTGTATGCTCGATTTTTAATTTATATGCATCTGTGATCTCTTTATTTCAGTAATATTTATAGTTAGATGGGATTATAGGTGAGACAAGAACATATAGGAAAGCCTACCCTAGAAAACTGGCATTTTTACATGTTAACACTTGAGTCAGCAACCTCCATAATGTAATGTTATGCTTACTGCATATTAAGGTGTCCATAGTCCCGTGGACACATATATGAATGAACTATTCATCTGGTAAGCAATTTCTCTCTGGAATGTCTCTGCCAAGCAGCCAACTTATTTATACTTGAACACCTTGATTAATGGGAAACTTACTACCTGTGAAGATAGCTTCATTGTTAAAATGTTACGACACACACACACCAGGATTGGGAGAGAAAAAATAATTTACATACCATTTTCCTCCCAAAAGATGTTGCAAGGTTAGTTCAAGTAAGTCAGTATCCTTCCTCTGCAGTCTTATTTAATGGAATCCGCCGCATGCTTACAGTCATGAGAACAGAGGCAGGAAGGCATAGAGCACAAGCAGGGAAGGATGGAGTTGCATTCCAACACAATAGGATAATGATTAATCCATAGATAGAGCAACAAACAGCCCTGATCAGTGTGCATATGTGTGGCTTTATTAATTTAAAAAATTTGAATGTGCAGTGATCTATGTCTTTATGCAATCAACTATCCTGGTCACCACAAATGTGCTTCCTAATGAAGCCTGGGAGGACTTGCCTAGGACAGATGCTATTGATGCATCGTTTCTGAAGAGTTCTTGGAATAGGACCATGGAAAGTCTTCCGGAACCTGCCTAGAAGAGAAGTGGCTTAGCTGTAGGAAGCCCTGGGCAGCCTCCATGGTGAGTTTCTAAGGTGTAGTCAGTGCACAAAGAGCCCCAAGAACCTGTACCAGAGTGACCCCTCGGCCTGGCATACCCAGTGAGGACAAATCTAGCCAGCTGGGCTGGAGGAAAAGTTCCTTCTGTGGGTGTTCTTTTTAGAGTTCAGAATGTCAATTTTAACAAAAGCAAGTCTTTTTGAGAATCATCCATAATTCCTTTCAGTCATAATGCATCATTGGAAAACCCAGCTTTTTCGTGCCAGGATTTAGCCTCATTCTAAAATAATCCCTCTTCTTGTGATGCCTTCCTGTCAGTTTACCAGTTCCATAGGTGAAGACAATCTGGTTCTGCTCCTCTCTTCTCCAGCAGCCCTGGGCTGGGCAGTCATTGCATCCTATAGTTGAGGGAACCACTGAAGGACTCCAAGCTAGGAGGAGGACTTCTGTGTTAGCAGATTTACCTCTCATAAATGCAATCCTCTTAAGTCCTGGGCAATATTAAAGCTACTGGTACAATGAATGTTTGTAGCAATTTACGTGAAAACAGGTACTGTGTCTTTCAGGACACACTTGTCTAATTTTACTCACATGTAGGTGCCACTGATTTGTATTTTTAAAGCTGTAATTTTTCTTGGAGTTAAAAATATATCCTGTTAAATGAACTGAGGCCATTTTCTTTTGGGAAAATGCAGTTATTTTTTAGTATTGGGGAAGTGGTACTTTAATAATCATGTTTATTTTTGCTTTTTCCCTTATAGCAGCAGGAAAAGGATTAAATTCAGTTATCACAGAGATGCAAATCAAAGTGGCAGTTATCAATTATTTTTTGTCTCTCCATCTTTCCCGGAAGGTGATACTATTTTCCTATATCGTACACATCTACCCCTATGTTCTTTTTAAGGAGTTAACATACGTGTCCTTGTTGTATCTTTTTTTTTTTTTAAAGGGGGGAGGGGATAATTCGTGAAAACAAACCTATAGGTGATGCAAATTCTTAGATTAGTTTTTCTTAACTGGAGGTCACACAGACTTCTGGCTGTGCTTCTGCCTAAAGGAAGTGAAACTCTTTCTCTTAATAAACACTCTGTTTTTCATCTCCTCCCCCACCCCCCGCCCCCCGTGAGGATGGAAATAGTTGGGATTCATTGAAAGGTAGTAAGGAAGTTTTCACAAGGCACCTGGTAACCCCGTCCTTATTCTGAGATGTTTTTTAAATCTAGATTTAGCCAAATATAAGAAAAGCAGAGTCAGATTCCGGCTCTCCATTAATTTCATCCTAAAGTGCTTCCTGGCTACTCTGCACACTGATTTACAAGTAAGAAAGCAAACCAATAAGAGAACAAAAATTGCATTTCCAAGCACAGACTACATTCACATCTGAAGGAGTGATTGAGTTGTGTGAATAGTATTTCAAATCTCAAAATAACAGAAGGGAATGTGTGAAACTCAGCCCTTCCCCAAATTCCTAAGGTTGGTGGCAACTTTGCCTTTCCTGTAACCAAGGTCCCTTGAGCCCTATTAGCCTGCACTCTGTCATGGGGATACGATTGGGGGGTAGAGTTCAGGTAGACAGAGGATCCCAGTATTTTAAAACTGGCTCATAGCCCTTCTCCTAAGGACACTCAGCTGGGGCATCAGGTCTCTGGAAGAGGACATGGCCTTCGAAGGAACTCTGGAATTTACACCTCAGTTTTCCCATTTTATTAGCACTGTGACCTTAGTCCATTTACCTTAGCCTCAGTTTCTTCATCTGTAAAATAGAAGTCATAAAGCTTACCTTAGAGAGTTTCAATAATTACATTTTTCTTTTGATACATACAATATGTCTCCTCTATAGTCTTAGTGAGTGGAAACAGCATGTTTAAAGCAATCTGAACAGAATCAAGAAGGCAAAAAGCATAAGCGGTGGGAAGGGATAGAGTTTCATTCTACCCAATAAATCCCTCTTCCAGGTATTACCTATTCAGGGTGTTTAGTAAGAGTTGGTTTCTATACAGAGAATCTGACTAGACTAACCAAGTAAATAAAACTGCACCATAATTACTAGTTGTTGTTCAATTTGTTGAAGTAACTAAAATATAGGGCTAGAATATTTTTTAAAGAACAACTAGTTCAAACTTTATTTGACAGGTGGAACAAAGCAACTGGCAAGCATGAAGAGTGGCTTTCATGGGGCTCACAGCTCCTAAAGGGCATCTCCAACCCTAGATCCCAGATGTCCTGATTCTAAAGTCACTCTTTCCTCGACCACACCATGCCTCTGATAACATGGAGAAAACAGTCTACACTCATTAAATACTGTTTTTAGAATTATGGCCTTTTATGGTGCAGGCGACCACACCACCAGTTTAAGGAAAACATCAAATTGTCTCTAATCTTGAAATACATGTGTCCACGTGAAAATACCCATGGCTTGTGCTGTCGTAATTTCTGACACTAGGTTTTCCAATTCTTGCTAGGGTGTATTTACTGGTTTGTCTCTTCAAGGGACTAACACTTTTTCAGCAGTTTATTTCCCTAAGTCTCAATTCCCATCTCCTGCCTTACCCTCTCCTGGTTATAAAGAAGAAGGTACATGGTTTTCTTTTTTAAATTTGGTATCTTTGGCCACAGGCCTTGCAATGCCAAATCATTACCTAATAGCTGCTGTGAGCTTCTTAGAGACTTTTATTCCCACATCAACCTTTTTCCTCCTCCACTGAGCCAGCCCTCCAACCTCAAGCTCAATAGATTTGCCTTCACAACCTCCACTAAATAGCTGCCCTTTCCTTTTTGATGCGTTTCATTTTTTAACTCCAATGACCAGGTAAAAAGCCTTGTAAATGGTTCTCAAAAAGCTCCAGCCCAACTTCCTGTGAGCTTCCTTTAATCACACATCCTCTGGACTCATTAAGTCTTATCTGTGACAAAAGATGTCACGTGACATTTCCTCTCCAGCTGAGGCTTTGGCCCAAGACAGTCGAAAGAACTAACACTTTTGTGTCTGGGCGAAGCTGCAGATCCGGCAGCCTTCACAGCCAGGGCAAGGATGGAGAGCTGGTGAGCCCTGGCGTCACTGGGGCTTTCTGGAGCTCCTGTGCAGACATGGACGCTCGATTTATAAGGTGGGAAGGCTGAGCCGGGGCTATTTGGAGGACACAGATTGTGTCTCCAGTACTTAGGGAGCTGGGCTCTTACTCAGGCAGCCTCCGCTGAGATACAAGTGTGCTTGGAGATGGTGAGCATGCGAGGCATTGGCAAACTCAGGCCAACGAATATTGGCCAGCTTTACAGCCATCCATCTCTCTTCATACACATGGTCATGCTTCCTTTTGACACAGGTTGGAAAACTGGTGGGTAGAAGAAAGGCCTTTCAGATTTATTGAGTGTCCATTGTCCATATTGCAGGGTTTTAGTGTTTACCTTGACCCACACCCACCCTGTACATCTGTGCCTCGGGGATTGGTACCATGACATGCAGTGGGTGGCTACTTTTTAACATGAGGCAGCTTTATGCAACAGAGAATCGAGTTCCCTGTGTGCATGGGGGAAAGTCAAATAGTGACCAGAAAGTATTTTGCTCTAGTGACAGCATTCTGGTCCACATGGTAACTAAACTTAAATCTGATTTTATCTGAAATAACTCTAGCAGGGTTCACCAGTTTGGTATGAGGTAAGTATGTGGCTCTTTCTTCTGAGTGTTAAGACCTATGTGGGAGGGAGTGGAAAGTTTCCCTTTCCCCTTCTCTCTGTTGGAGATACACTGTTTTCCATAAAGATAGAACAACTATAGAGTGAATGTTCCTGGATATTATGTATCCAGCATATAGAATACCCCAGGAAATTATAAACCTCTAACTGAGAAGTACAGACTGTTAGCTGATTTGATACTTAACATTTTGTTTTAATGGTTACTATTAAGCATACCCACGGTTATGATAACAATAAAGTTATTTTCTCTAAAACAGAGAAATATTCCAAACAAAACAGAGATGACATCTTAGTCCTTAAATCCCAGATATTGATTTATTTCTTTTTTAGGTTTTATTTATTTATTTGAGAGGGAGAAGGAGGGAGAGAAAGCATGAGCAGGGGGAGGGGCAGAGGGAGAAGCAGACTCCCCGCTGAGCAGGGAGGCCCACCCTGGGCTCGATCCCAGGACCTTGAGATCATGATCTGAGCTGAAGGCAGACACTTCACTGCCTGAGCCACCCAGGCGTCCCACAGACAGTGATGTATATGCACATATATTTGCCCACAAAGACTATTTGATCAAAATAGTGCCTCCTAGACAATGGGAAAGTCTATAAATTTAATGGAATCTTGTGTTATTTCTGATGTGACTCCTTTTTCTGAAGAAGTGGGGATAGGAAAGAGCCAGGGAGTAAAAACATTGACTGAAAAGGCTGGAGTCAAGCTGATAACTTTTTCACAGAAACCACAAAGGGGTCTGCCTGGTTGAGGTAAAAAAATCAGAAATAAAAAGGAGAGGAATTCTCCAGGTCCCATAGCTTCTAAGTCAAGTATATCTGAGCACAGTGGACATTTTGCTGCCCCTCGCAGCACCAACTTCTTCTCGTTCAGCATCTCTTGGTTCTTGAAATGTGGATCCATGTAGCTCCAAGAAGCTGACTGCACTTCTGCTCCAGAGGAGCATCATCTGATAGACTAAACCAATGAGAGCATTCTTTCTTAGATTGTAGTGCCTGAACCAATACTGGGCCGGTGACCTCAACTGTCTCAGAACTTCTTCTTCTTTTTTTTTTTTTTTTTTTTTAAGATTTTATTTATTTATTTGACAGAGAGAGACACAGCGAGAGAGGGAACACAAGCAGGGGGAGTGAGTGAGGGAGAAGCAGGCTTCCCGCGGAGCAGGGAGCCTGATGTGGGGCTCGATCCCGGGACCCTGGGATCATGACCTGAACCGAAGGCAGACGCTTAATGACTGAGCCACCCAGGTGCCCCCAGAACTTCTTCTTGAAATGCTGAGTCAAGGATAATCTTTTTCCACTGCAGACACAAATAATAAAGAAATAGCTCAGGGAGCTACTGGCAGTATTCTCAGGACCATAAGGTGAGGTCCTGTCTAAATAAAATAATACAAGAGAATTGGAGCTGGAAGAGAGGAAAATAAAAAAAAAAAAAAACCCTGAGTATTTGTTATATATTTTAAACCACTCGATTGAGTATCGCTTGAAAATAGCCCCATCTGAGACTTTTTGAGCCCATGAATTGATAAATTCCATTCTTGCTTATGCCAGTTTTAGCTAGGTTTTCTGATTCCTGCAACGGAAGACATCCTAACAAACCATTAAGTCTGTAAAATACCCCTGAACCCGGTCCCACATCCCGACTCTGACTTCTTCCTTCATCACTGTCTTGACCTCACAGAGATAGCCAGCTGCCAGAATCCAGTATCCCGTTAGGACCCTTGGAGTTCCGTGCTCCATGGAGAACAGAATGCCTGGCCGGAGAGCATCATGGCTCTGTACAGAATCTGCTGCTGCAGAGACAGCAGCAATATCAAGATACTCCTGCCCCCGGGGCTGGACAGACTGAGAGACCCATCTGTAGGATCGGACCAGCCAGAACAGAAAACTGAACAAGACACTAATGAAGACTTGGAGGAGAACCAGGAAACAGAGGACTTGGAATTAACAGGAATTTCTAAAGAGAACAGCAAGTCCGGCTTCTCAGTAGGGAGGGAGAGTTTACTGGAGACTTTGTGAAGAACAGTTCAACTTCCCAAGGAAAGAGTATGTCCATATCTCAAAGAAATCACAAGTGGGCCAGCACATCTGCCCACACTGGGACCTCCATCTGCCCCCATCTCACAGGGGGTCCAACAAATACGTGGGAAGTCTGGAGAGTTACATGTGCCCCTTCCTGGCATATGGGAGGGAGAGGAAGATCCAACCAGAGGGGTGTGATAGCCCCCTATGTAGACTTGCTGAAACTTTGAGCTCTTAATGCTTTCCTACCTCCCTAGGAGGTCCCCAAGATATCTCCCAGTCCCTTCTTCATCCCCATAAGACGAAGGCACAGAAATGACTCAATTCTGAAGTACTATTGTGTAGATCAGTATACTGTGACTTTGAGTTTTCAGGAAATTGAACAGTTTGCTCAGTTTATTTTTCCAGAGAGAAACTTGACTCTCTTTCTAAAGAAAAAAAATCTTTGCTGATCTTAGGACATAAGAAAGATAGTACTTTTTAAAGTTTCTGAAGTGAAGTATGTATGGAACCACTAAAAGAATGGGAATGGGCTGTATAATGAAAAGCTGGTGGAGGGGGAAAAAAGCATGACAGAGAAAACCTGATCAATTTAATCAAAGGCAAGAAAAGAGAAAAAAAAAGCAAAGAAAACCAAAGGCACAAAATACATGAAAATAATTATATCAGTAACTATAATAATCATGAGTGAATTCAAATCACTGGTTAAGGGGCGCCTGGGTGGCTCAGTCATTAAGTGTCGGCCTTCAGGGGGCGGAGCAAGATGGCGGAGGAGTAGGAGACCTGGATTTCGCCTCGTCCCAGGATCAGCTGAATAGGGATCAAACCATTCTGAACACCTACGAACTCAACAGGAGATCGAAGAAAAGAATAGCAGCAACTCTCTGAACAGAAAAGTGACCACTTTCTGGAAGGTAGGACGTGCGGAGAAGTGAATCCGAGGCGATATTCGGGAGGATAGACGGCAGGGGAGGGGCCTCCGTCGGCCGCTTCTGGCAAGTGATAGAGCCGCAGAGCACAAAATCCAAACGTTTAGAAGTCGGCTCCGCTGAGGGACGTCGCTCCAGTGGCTAAGCAGGGGGTGGAACCCTCGCGGGTTAGTGTGGTCTCAGGACCCTCGGGGTCACAGAAAGACTGGGGGTGCCTGAGTGCGGCAGAGCTCCCAGGGATCGGAGCAGGGAAGCCGGCTGCAGAGGCGGAGCCCAGGCGCGGGCTCTCAGCTCGGGGTGGCCATAAACCGTGATCCGCGGCCCAGTCGGGCCCTTGCTCCTCCAGCAGGGACCCAACAAGCGGCAGATCCGGGGAGACTCACCTTCCTCCCCCGGGGGGAGCCGCGCGGGAGTGCACCGCAGGGATCTGCTGGGTTTGGAGACTCCACCCGGGGTCGGGTGCCAGAGATAGAAATGCTCAGTCACAGGCCAGGTGAGCACAGAGTGCAGCCGGAGACCGGGGAGACGGGAGTGACTGACGGCTTTTCTCTGGGGGGCGCACTGAGGAGTCGGGCCCCGAGTTCTCGGCTCCTCTGGGGTGGAGATTGGGAGGCCGCCATTTTCACTCTCCGCCTCCAAAGCTTGTATGGAAAGCTTTCAGGGAACAAAAGTTCCCGAGAGCAAACCTGAGCAGATTACATAGCCAGGCCCGGCAAGGGTGGGGCAATTCTGCCTCCGGCAAAGACATTTGGGAACCACGGCAACAGGCCCCTCCCCAGAAGATCAGCGAGAACAGCCAGCCAAGACCAAGTTTACTGATCAATGAGAATGGCGGGCTAGGGGAATACTGCACATAGAATTCATGGCTTTTTTACCATGATTCTTTAATCTTTCAAAGTTAATTTTTTTTTAACTGTTTTTTTTTTTTTTGAATTTTTCTTTTTCCCTTTTTCAACCAACATCTTATCAATCCCTTTTTTAAAAAACATTTTAATTTTTCATGTTTAGAGTCACATTCTATCCCTTCATAGTAGGTACCCTTATTTTTGGCATATATATATATAAGTTGTTCTCTCTTTAAAATTTTGAGAAACAGTTTCTTCTAACAGACCAAAATACACACAGAATCTAGTGTGTGGCATTGATCTATGCAACAGCCTGATCATATTTGATCATATTCTGTTTTTTTTTGTTTTGTTCTGTTTTTGTTTGTTTTTATCTTTTTCTTTTTCTTTTTTTTTTTCTTTTTCTTTTTTCTTTCTTTCCCTTTCCTTTCCTCTGGCTTCAGGTCTTTTCTGATTTGTTTAGAGTATATTTTCTGGGGACATTGTTACCCTGTTAGCATTCTGATCTCATTCATCTATTCTGCTCTAGACAAAATGACAAGATGGAAAAAATCACCTCAACAAAAAGAACAAGAGGCAGTACTGACTACCAGGGACCTGATCAATACTGACATTAGTACGATGTCAGAACTAGACTTCAGAATGATGATTTTAAAGATACTAGCTGGGCTTGAAAAAACCATGGAAATTATTAGAGAAACCCTTTCTGGAGAAATAAAAGAACTAAAATCTAACCACAGTGAAATCAAAAAGGCTATTAATGAGGTGCAATAAAAAATGGAGGCTCTCACTGCTAGGATAAATGAGGCAGAAGAGAGAATTACTGATAGAGAAGACCAAATGATGGAAAATAAAGAAGCTGAGAAAAAGATAAACAACTACTGGATCACGAGGGCAGAATTCAAGAGATAAGTGATACCATATGACAAAACGATATTAGAATAATTGGGATCCCAGAAGAAGAAGAAAGACAGAGAGGGGCAGAAGGTATATTGGAGCAAATTATAACAGAGAACTTCCCTAATTTGGGGAAGGAAACAGGCATCAAAATCCAGGAGGCACAGAGAACCCCTCTCAAAATCAATAAAAATAGGTCAACACCCTGACATCTAATAGTAAAACTTATGAGTCTCAGAGACAAAGAGAAAATCCTGAAAGCAGCTCGGGAGAAGAGATCTGTAACCTACAATGGTAGAAACATTAGATTGGCAACAGACCTCTCAAAGAGACCTGGCAGGCCAGAAAGGACTGGCATGATAGATTTAGAACACTAAATGAGAAAAATATGCAGCCAAGAATACTATATCCAGCTAGGCTGTCATTGAAAATAGAAGAGATAAAAAGCTTTCAGGACAAACAAAAACTAAAGGAATTTGCAAACACAAAACCAGTCCTACAAGACATATTGAAAGGGGTCCTCTAAGCAAAGAGAGAGCCTAAAAGTAGCATAGACGAGAAAGGAACACAGACAATATACACTAACAGTCATGTTATAGGCAATACAATGGCACTAAATCCCTATCTTTCAGTAGTTACCCTGAATGTAAATGGGCTAAATGCCCGAATCAAAAGACACAGGCTATCAGATTGGATAAAAAAACAAGCCCTATCGATATGCTGTCTGCAAGAGACTCATTTTAGACCCAAAGACACCCCCAGATTGAAAGTGAAGGGGTGGAAAACCATTTACCATGCTAATGGACACCAAAAGAAAGCTGGGGTGGCAATTCTTATATCAGACAAATTAGATTTTAAACCAAAGACTATAATAAAAGATGAGGAAGGACACTATATCCTACTTAAAGGGTCTCTACAACAAGAAGATCTAACACCTGTAAATATCTATGCCCCTAACATGGGAGCAGCCACTTATTAGCCAATTAATAACAAAAGCAAAGAAACACATCAACAACAATACAATAATAGTGGGGGACTTTAACACCCCCCTCACTGAAATGGACAGATCATCTAAGCAAAAGATCAACAAGGAAATAAAGACTTTAAATGACACGCTGGACCAAATGGACTTCACAGATGTATTCAGAACATTCTATCCCAAAGCAACAGAATAAACATTCTTCTCTAGTGCCCATGGAACATTCTCCAGAATAGATCACATTCTAGGTCACAAATCAGGTCTCAACCAGTATCAGAAGACTGGGACCATTCCCTGCATATTTTCAGACCACAATGCTTTGAAACTAGAACTCAATCACAAGAGGAAAGTCGGAAAGAACTCAAGTACATGGAGGCTAAAGAGCATCCTATTAAAGAATGAATGGGTCAACCAGGAAATTAAAGAAGAATTTTAAAAATTCATAGAAACCAATGAAAATGAAAACACAACTGTTCAAAATCTTTGGGATACAGCAAAGGCAGTCCTAAGAGGAAAGTATATAGTAATACAAGCCTTTCTCAAGAAACAAGAGAGGTCTCAAATACACAACCTACCCCTACACCTAATGGAGCTGGAGAAAGAACAGCAAATAAAGCCTAAACCCAGCAGGAGAAGAGAAATAATAAAGATCAGAGCAGAAATCAATGAAAGAGAAACCAAAAGAACAGTAGAACAGATCAACGAAACTAGGAGCTTGTACTTTGAAAGAATTAACAAGATTGATAAACCCCTGGCCAGACTTATCAAAAAGAAAACAGAAATGACCCAAATAAATAAAATCATGAATGAAAGAGGAGAGATCACAACCAACACCAAAGAAATACAAACAATTATAAGAACATATTATGAGCAACTCTATGCCAGCAAATTAGATAATCTGGAAGAAATGGGTGCATTTCTGGAGTTGTATCAACTACCAAAACTGAACCAGGAAGAAATAGAAAACCTGAACAGACCTAAAACCACTAACAAAATTGAAGCAGTCATCAAAAATCTCCCAACAAACAAAAGCCCAGGGCCAGATGGCTTCCCAGGGGAATTCTACCAAACATTTAAAGAAGAATCAATACCTATTCTTCTGAAACTGTTCCAAAAAATAGAAATGGAAGGAAAACTTCCAAACTCGTTTTATGAGGCCACCATTACCTTGATCCCAAAACCAGACAAAGACCCCATCAGAAAGGAGAATTACAGACCAATATCCTTGATGAACTCGGATGCAAAAATTCTCACCAAAATACTAGCCAATAGGATCCAACAGTACATTAAAAAGATTATTCACCACGACCAAGTGGGATTTATCCCTGGGCTGCAAGGTTGGTTCAACATCCGCAAATCAATCAATGTGATACAATACATTAATAAAAGAAAGAACAAGAACCATATGATCCTCTCAATACTTGCAGAAAAAGCATTTGACAAAGTACAGTATCCTTTCTTGATCAAAACTCTTCAGAGTATAGGCATAGAGGGTACATACCTCAATATCATAAAAGCCATCTATGAACAACCCACAGCGAATATCATTCTCAATGGGGAAAAACTGAGAGCTTTCCCCCTAAGGTCAGGAATATGTCAGGGATGTCCACTCTCACCACTGCTATTCAACATAGTATTAGAAGTCCTGGCCACAGCAGTCAGACAACAAAAAGAAATAAAAGGCATCCTGATTGGCAAAGAAGTAAACTCTCACTCCTTGCAGATAAGATGATACTTTATGTGGAAAACCCAAAAGACTCCACCCCAAAACTGCTAGAACTCATACAGGAATTCAGTAAAGTGGCAGGATATAAAATCAATGCACAGAAATCAGTGGCATTCCTGTACACCAACAAGAAGACAGAAGAAAGAGAAATTAAGGAGTTGATCCCATTTACAATTGCACCCAAAACCATAAGATACCTAGGAATAAATCTAACCAAAGAGGCAAAGGATCAGTACTCAGAAAACTATAGAATACTCATGAAAGAAATTGAGGAAGACACAAAGAAATGGAAAAATGTTCCATGCTCATGGATTGGAAGAACAAATATTGTGAAGATGTCAATGCTACCTAGAGCAATCTACACATTCAATGTAATCCCTATCAAAATACCATCCACTTTTTTCTAAGACATGGAGCAAATAATCCTAAGATTTGTATGGAAACAGAAAAGACCTCAAATAGCCAGAGGAATGTTGAAAAAGAAAAGCAAAGCTGGCGGCATCACAATTCTGGACTTCAAGCTCTAATATAAAGCTGTCATTATCAAGACAGCATGGTACTGGCACAAAAACAGATACATAGATCAATGGAACAGAGTAAAGAGCCCAGAAATGGACCCTCAACTCTATGGTCAACTAATCTTCGACAAATAGGAAAGAATGTCCAATGGAAAAAAGACAGTCTCTTCATCAAATGGTGTTGGGAAAATTGGACAGCCACATGCAGAAGAATGAAACGGGACCATTTCCTTACACCACACACAAAAATAGACTCCAAATGGTTGAAAGACCTAAATGTGAGACAGGAGTCCATCAAAATCCTAAAGGAGAACACAGGCAGCAACCTCTTTGACCTCAGCTGCAGCAACTTCTTCCTAGAAACATCGCCAAAGGCAAGGGAAGCAATGGTAAAAATGAACTATTGGAACCTCATCAAGATAAAAAGCTTTTGTACAGCAAAGGAAACAGTCAACAAAACCAAAAGACAACCAACAGAATGGGAGATTTTTTCTTTTTTTTAAAGATTTTATTTATTTATTTGACAGAGAGAGACACAGCGAGAGAGGGAACACAGGCAGGGAGAGTGGGAAAGGGAGAAGCAGGCTTCCCGCAGAGCAGGGAGTCCAATGCGGGGCTCGATCCCAGGACCTGGAATCATGACCTGAACCGAAGGCAGACGCTCAATGACTGAGCCACCCAGGCGCCCCGAGAATGGGAGATTTTTTCAAATGACATACAGATAAAGGGCTAGTATCCAAAATCTATAAAGAACTTCTTAAATTCAACACCCAAAGAACAAATGATCCAATCAAGAAATGCGCCGAAGACATGAACAGACATTTTTCCAAAGAAGACATCCAAATGGCCAACAGACACATGAAAAAGTGCTCAACATCACTCGGCATCAGGGATCCAAATCAAAACCTCAATGAGATATCCCCTCACACCAGTCAGAATGGCTAAAATTAACAAGTCAGGAAACGACAGATGTTGGTGGGGATGCGGAGAAAGGGGAACCCTTCTACACTGTTGGGAATGCAAGCTGGTGCAGCCACTCTGGAAGACAGTATGGAGGTTCCTCAAAAAGTTGAAAATAGAGCTACCATAGGATCCAGCAATTTCACTACTGGGTATTTACCCCAAAGATACAAATGTAGGGATCCTAAGGGGTACGTGCACCCCAATGTTTATAGCAGCAATGTCTACAATAGCCAAACTGTGGAAAGAGGCAAGATGTCCATCGACAGATGAATGGATAAAGAAGATATGGTATATATATACAGTGGAATATTATGTAGTCATCAAAAAGAATGAAATCTTGCCATTTGCAAGGACGTGGATAGAACTGGAGGGTATTATGCTGAGCAAAATAAGTCAATCAGAGAAAGACATGTATCATATGACCTCACTAACATGAGGAATTCTTAATCCCAGGAAACAAACTGACAATTGCTGGAGTGGGGGGTGGGGTGGGAGGGACAGGGTGGCTGGGTGATACATTGGAGAGGGTATGTGCTATGGTGAGCGCTGTGAATTGTGCAAGACTGTTGAATCACAGATCTGTACCTCTGAAGCAAATAATACATTATATGTTTAAAAAAAAAAGAAGAAGCAGATAGCAGGAGGGGAAGAATGAAGGGGGGGAATAGGAGGGGGAGACGAACCATGAGAGACTATGGACTCTGAAAAACAAACTGAGGGTTCTAGAGGGGAGGTGTGTGGGAGGATGGGTTAGCCTGGTGGTGGGTATTAAAAAGGGCACGTTCTGCATGGAGCACTGGGTGTTATATGCAAACAATGAATCATGGAATACTACATCAAAAACTAATGATGTAATGTATGGTGATTAACATAACATAAAAAAAAAAGTGTCTGCCTTCAGTTCAGGTCACGATCCCGGGGTCCTGGGATTGAGCCCCACATCGGGCTTCTTGCTCAGCGGGAGGCCTGCTTCTTCTTCTCCCACTCCCCCTGCTTGTGTTCCCTCTCTGTCTGTTACTCTCTCTGTGAAATGGATAAGTAAAATATTAAAAAAAAAAATCACTAAACTGATTGTAAAAATTAGGCCTTAAAAAATTCAGCCACGGGGTCCCTGGGTGGCTGAGTCAGTTAAGCATCTGCCTTTAGGTCAGATTATGATCCCAGGGTCCTGGGATCAAGACCCGCATTGGGCTCCCTGCTCAGTGGGAAGCCTGCTTCTACCTCTCCTACTCCCCTGCTTGTGTTCCCCCTCTCGCAGTCTCTCTCTGTCAAATAAATAAAATCTTTAAAAAAAATTTAGCCACAAACTACTTATAAAATACACATCTAAAATATGAGAAAGAAGAATCTAAAGTAGAGAAATAAGTAAAAGACATATCAGACAATTACTAATAAATACTAATATCATCAAGATAGACTTTAGGTAAGAAACATTGTCAAGGATAGAGAGGCTTGTTACATAATCATAAATGAAACAAGTTGCCAAGAAAGCATAATATTCTTGGATATATGTACACTGAACAACTTATCCTCAAGATAGATAAAGCAAAATTTGAGATTATTGCAAAGGAAAATGAACAAATCTCCAAATAGTGGGCGATTTTAGACATATGACTTAGAAATAATAGATTTAACAGACAATTATTAAGGTTACAGAAGATTTAAGAAGAATTAAGAAACTCAATTAACAGACTTTATCTAATGGGCATAATGCGCTTAACAGTTGGAAAAGAATATTTTCAAGCATACATTGAATAATTATATTCTAAGTGAAGCCTTCACTGCCTTTCCAATAGGTTTCTCAGTTGTTGAAATTCCTCTAATTTGTTTACTCTGAAGTAAAAGAATAGAATGGATGTTTGTGACAGCTTCAGAATTTCAGTACATGAATTGATGAACCATGGGACTCCTCGTAAATGGCTGGGTTGGAGGGGCCACTGGTCTGGAAACTGGTTCTGTGTGGTTCTTTTGTACAAGAATATGCTTTTACTTAGACGGTATGTTTCTTTGACTAAGTGGAGATTTTTAGGAGCTAAGTCAACTCCCCGCCCTAACAAAGCCACTCCTTGGTGCTTCTACTATTCATTGAGACGTTGGGACTAACCTATTTCATCTACCTTTTGCTAAAGCCTCAAGATGCCTGATTTATAGTTGACATTTACAAGGTAGGGTCTTCTCTTGCAAGGTTTCATGAACAGGACAAGTTTCTGCCTACTGGTTCCCAAATCTAGATGTATGTTAGAATCATTTGGAAAGTTTCTAAAATATAGACTTCCTGGCCCCACAAATGATGTTCTGAATGAAAATCTCTTGGGATTAGCTATAGAAATCTGATTCTTAAAAACTCCCAGGTTATTATGATGCAGGGAGTCATCTGAGTAGTATTTGAGAATGCTTTTTTAGCCAAAGAACCCAACCTTGAAAATAAAGACATGATTTTCATCCCAACTCTATAACTACCTGCTGCCCTAACAGTTTCTTTAAAGTCCCCATATGTTTTCCCATGTGGCACATTTTCTAAACTTGGAAATTGGTGTGTAATTATACCTGTGGTTCACCTACCAATCCCACTGAGTTTTTTGAAGGATGAATTAGACAGGTTAGAACTGTTAACCTAAAACCATTAAAAATATCTAATTTTTTTTACAAGAAAATTTTCCTCTTTTTTTCTTAAGTCAATTTACTTTCCTTGGATTTTTAGAGTGATGAAAAGAAGTAAACAAGATGTCTATGATTTGTTTTAGGGATAGATTTAACCCCAACTTGCCCATCCTAAAGCAGAAATGATATGACTTACAGGGTTAAATGTCTACCCAGAAAGGATAAAGAAACCTAAGCAATGACTCTGTGTGTGTGTGAAATGCACATACTATACGAAATATATATAATTTGAAGAGACTTGGATGGCAGGGACTGGTTATAACGTGTCTGTGCTGCAGTGGAAAAATTCACAAACTTAATCATCTGCATAAAGATTTAACAACACGATAAAATTAGATGTGTCTTTTACATAAGATGTCACTTGGAATGATTGGTTTCCCAAATCTTAACCTTTCAAATTGTGAAATGGTATAATTCTTGAGGCAGATGATAGCATGATTTCTCACCTGTCAATGTTACCTTATATCCACTTTGCTCACAGTTACGCTCAGGGAAGGATAAGGGAATGCAAAAATGAAGTTCAGTAAGATGAAGAATCGCATAGCTACCTGGTGCTAAGGAAAGGAACAAATAAGGAGTTGTTAGGAGAGAGGTGGGTCATCCTGGGCTATGACCTTATGCAGAAGAGAGACTGGCATTACAAAGACTGTAATTACCAGAGGGGGAATTGTCTCCAACAACAAAGAATTCCAGGTTCTGGCTGGGGTGTCGTTCACACACTAGCAGGCAGTAACACATTTCAGAGTGACATCTTTCAAAAAGCAGATATAGGTAGAAAGCTCATCCCCACTTTTAGGGTTGAGTGCCTGAGCACAGATGCCAGACCCAGACGGAGTTCTGTGCACAAGCTTACAGCTTTGCCATTTATAAAACTGAGCCATAAGATGCAAATCAGATCTGAATTTGTTTTCCTTCCAAGTAGAATTCAAGACGAGAAATTAATCTGTCGTTTTTGCTTTGAAGCTGAAATCTGTAGATTGCAAAAGTCGAGACTGGTAGACTCTCTTCATTTCTTTCTTTATATTCTTATATAACATAGCAAGCTTTCCCAGAAATAGATGCTAAAATTTTCACATCAAAAGTACAGAGCAAAATTCCCGCAGATTTAAAGAAGTCTCTTCCTTTGAGGAGGAATAACGTTGTTGCTTGGCTATTCTCCAAACAATGGTATTTCTGCTGGAGTCCTTGGTGATAAGAAAGGATTCAATGAGTAAGGGAAAGTATTCAAAGGCAACAAAATGCCTAAAGAAAACATAAGTTCATGGTCTATTTTTTCTTTCAATAATATACTACAGTTCTTTAGAAAAATTAAAGAAAAATTAATATTTAATTATTCAGTCATTCGTTTGACAAAATTTTTCTTTCTCTCTCTCTCTCTCTTTCTTTCTTTCTTCCTTGAGAGAGAGTACACACGGGGTGGGGGAGAGGGAAAGAGAGAATCGTTCTTTGTTTGTTTTTAATTTATTTGAGAGAGAACGTGTGTGGGGAGGAGCAGAGGGACAGGAAGAGATTGAATCATCAAGATTTATTAATTTATTTGAGAGAAAGAGAAAGAGAGTGCAAGCGTGGTGGGGAGGGTGGAGAGGGAGAGAAAGAATCTCAAGCAGACTCCCCGCTGAGGGCAGAGTCCCCCACCCCAGGGCTCATTTTCAAGACCCAGAGGTAATGACCAGAGCCAAAAATCAAGAGTTGGCTGCTCAGCTGACTGAGCTACCCAGTCACCCCGTTTGACGAAAGTTCTTGCATAATTACTTTGGTCAGGCACACTGTTAGAACCCAAGAAGGCAAAATGTGACCAAATCTCTTCTTGCAAAGAACTCCATTCTTGAGAGAGCTTGACATAATAATATCAGAGTATTTTTATTTATATTATTATTATTATTCTGAAGTATAATAAGGGAGTAGAGGGGCACAAGCTTCTGAGGTCAATTAACACACTCTTTGTTCTCACTTGGGGAAATTTTTACCATCTTCTCTATGGACCTTAAGACAGTAGAGCTAAAAATGATGAACTAAATGTTATCATCAGGCTTTTTATAAGCTAAATGATCTGTAGTACCCAATATCTCATCATAAATTTGAAAGTCTTTCATTGGAAAATCACCCTTAAATAGATGGCCACTTCTGAAACTTATCCTGTTGGGAGTACTGTCAAGATCAAAGCCTTAGTGGTATGAAACAAAGATGTTCTGATAAAATTGATTAATAGTTAGGTCAACTAATCAGATAGTTATCTTAAAAAAGTCAGCTCCAAGTTGGAGAAGAGGATCCTTTGACAGGCCCAGGCTGGTTTCTTGTCTTTGATTTTGATCACTTACCAGTTGACCATCTCCCTGTCTCTGGGTCAAAATCTGACCTAGAGCCAGAGGTATTTACAGAGTTCCAGCTTGGAGCTCAGAGACCCAGCTTTGACCTTGAACACTTGTTCTGCAAGCTGGAAATCTGGCCTATTACTATGGTTTAGACATCACCTTTGATCTCAGTTCCTTTAAGAACATTCATTTCTTGTTCCTATGTTTGGGTATTAGTTTTGAAAATGTGTCCACTGCAGAAATCCCTTTGATATCTGAAACATGCCCCTGAAAATTCACTGTGTTCTGTGGTCTTACTCCCTGAAGAGAGATGACTTCAGTAGTGATAGACTACAACTCTGATTACCACTGGATCCTAAAGTCTTTGTCATCAATCCCCAGCTGCATTTTGGACAATTCCTCTGCGCTGGTTTACAAATCCTTGCTATACATGGTGGTTCTGGACCACTACCTGTTAGCTGCAGTGCTTTAAGTATCATGACTCTAGATACTGTATCTTGCATACCAGACTGAAATTCCTTGCAATAGTAGGACAAAGATTTTTCCTGGTAAGCTTCTACCCTTAATTGGTTTGTTTTACAATTTTTAAGAACATGAACTTAGCCCAGCAAAGGAGAACAAACCATACATTTTTTTTTTTAAGATTTTATTTATTTGACAGAGAGACACAGTGAGAGAGGGAACACAAGCAGGGGGAGTGGGAGAGGGAGAAGGAGGCTTCCCGCCGAGCAGGGAGCCCGATGTGGGGCTGGATCCCAGGACCCCGGGATCATGACCTGAGCCGAAGGCAGACGCTTAATGACTGAGCCACCCAGGTGCCCCCAAACCATACATTATTAATGCCATGCTAAGATTCTGACACAGCTATACTATACCTCCTAGCATTGGCCATTCCTCAACTTCTCCCCTTCTGGCTTAATAAACTGATGGATTGACTCTCTTAGTTCTCCACTCAGGTGGTAATTGGATTTCAGGATTGTTATATATCTTTTTGATGTCTATAGAATCTTCAACAATTGTAAATTGCCCTTTCTTCCATCCCCATTCAGATATAATCCAGACAACCTGGCTGTAAAGCCTCTGGCTCAGCTGCAGTTTAGGTGATGGGGTGTCTCCTTCTAGGTCCTGGATGTCCTAACTCATCGCAACTGACCCTGTATACTTCCATACCTTGTCACCAAGTGATGGGGCACAGCGAGTCATTCCTGAGCGTTCTGTGGCTGGGAAAGGAAATCGTGGAGAGAGCAGAAGGGGAAAAGAATCTAAAGTTTGACTTGATGGTCCATTATTTCCATTCCAGAACTGGCCTCTGTGTGGAGCCAGTTCTAAACCCATCCCTTACAAAACATCCTCTCTCACCTCCTCTGCCCCTCCAAGCTCATCCTATCCCCTTCCTGGGAATTCAGCCCTCGCTGCCTACCCTAGCCTCTTGGTTCTAGGTTCAGCACGGGGTCTCAACACAATGAGGGTCGTGTCCATCCTCTTTTGCCTGTACCCAGTCTCCTCTCCTAAAAACAAGCTCCATTACAGGAAGGACCAGATCAGACTCAAGTGGGCCCACAGGCCTTGCCCAGTTCCTTCAGGGTCTTGCTCATAGTCAATACCCAATGAATACTTATAATTTGAAGGAAAGAATCATAAACACCATTTATTAAAAATACATATTTTTGGGGTGCCTGGGTGGTGCAGTTGGTTAAGCATCTGCTCTTGGTTTCGGCTCAGGTTGTGATCTCAGGGTTGTGAGATCGAGCCCTGTGTTGGGCTCTGCACTCCGTGCAGAGTCTGCTTGAGATTCTCTCTTTCCCTCTTCCTCTGCCCTTCCCCCCAATATCTCTAAAATAAATAAATAAAAATCTTTAAAAAAATACATATTTCCAGGCCCCATGCCAGATTTATGAGTCAGAATATCTGGGAGTGAGACAAGAAAAGAATTTTTTTAGAGAAATATCCCTGGTGATTCATAGGCATATACAATTTTGAGAAGCATTTTCTTGGAGAATCACATTCCCTCCCAGGATTGCATTCAGGACTGGCCTTCGAATTTGGAACTAGAGGGAGATGTTTTTTCCCCTCTCATCCTCAACTCTTGCCTTCTGAAGGTATAGAGTCAAAGTCTCTACACATTCTTGACAAGTCCTTCTCCCCACAGCGAGATTATTCTGGTGTATAATCTGACCCAAACAGTTACTAGAGGAATCTGGAGAACAAAGGTTAATATATAGAGCATTTTTAGATGATCAATTTTCAAGGAAAATAAATTCAATATGTTTGACATTGGATTAACAAGAATCTTTCTGTGCTGTCCAGTTTCTCAGAAGAAAGTCAGCCAAACAAAGTGCCTGACTCTTAAGAGATATTAGTAAGTGTTGAATAAATGGATATACATGTGAAAAAACCCTCTAGTCTCTCAAGGTCAATATTATGATTTTGAGTTTTCATTGTTCTCTATATAGAGACATTAGTGAATTAAAAAGTCTTATTTAACAGAATGGAGAATGAACTAGGTTTTACTGCAATAGCTTATACTGCAGGAACTACATTCAGTTCTTTCTCTTATAGTCTGTGACAACAAATTATGTAATTTACTCTTATGCTTCATTTTATCCACCTTTCAAAACTTAGTCTGTAGTCATAAAATGAATTAAATTTATTGGTGATATACATATATAAACACACACATATATGTGTATATATATACATGTATACATATATAAATATATATATTTGGGAGGAAATTCTTACCTTAATATTTATTATAAACATTGTTTTTATGGCTCTTCTAAAAATTAGGAGAAAATGTAAGTCTCTTAAGACTATTTTGAAAGTTCTGTGTAATCTGGTATACATCAGCCTTCCTTTGAATGTCTTCTCCATCCTCACTCTTGCTTATTTTGGCACCAACCCTCTCCACGTGTTCTCTTGTGGCGTCATAGGTCAAAAGAGTAGAGCTGCTTAGGATCGGTCACAGAAAGCCTTTGAGTCCTGTGGCCGCATGCCTTTTTGACTAGTGGAGGAATGCAACTTGCACCCTTTTTTCTAAAGTAGCTCTGTACTTAGTCTTAGACATTTGGAGTTAAAGAAAATTAATTTGCATTTCTAATTAATAATAATAATAAATTGCTGATTATCAAAGTTCAAAGACCAAAGTTTCCTGACAATGCAAACCTGAGAAAAAATTGACAAGCTGCTTCTAATTATCTATGAAAATACAAAAGACATAAGCCAGGCAAGGCAAATTCGAAGAATAAAATTGGAGGACTTACCCTACCAGATTTTAAGATTTATTCTAATCTGCAGTAATTAAAGATGAGCTTATAGTGTCATAAGGATAGATAAATAGATCAAAGGAGCCGAATAGGGGATACAGCATATACAATTACTTGCCTTTCAAGAAAGGAGCCGACAGAATTCAATGAGGAAAGGAAAGTCTTTTTGATAAAATGTGTTGGAGCAACTGGGTAAATATGTTAAAAAATAAACCTTGACCCCTCTTTCACCACATACACAAACTTATTTTGAGATGGATCAGAGACCTTAATTTAAAAGTGAAACCAGCAAGCTTCTAGAACTTTACTAATACTATAGCCACTAAGCACACGTAGCTTCTAAACACTTGAAATGTGGCTAGTACAAATTGAGTTGTGCTCTAAGTGTAGAACATACACTGATTTCAAAGACTTAGTAAAAAAAAAAAAGTAAACTGACTCATTATGAAGCCTATATTGAAGATTTTGAAATGATAATATTTCCTAAGCCCTGGAACCTGCGCATATGTTACTTTACATGGCAAAGCACAGCTCTGGGTGGAATTAAAGTTGCTAATCAACTGACAGGGTTAGTACAGGAGAGGAGCCTGGATTTTCCAGGTGGACCCAATGTAATCACAAGCGTCTTTAAAGATGGAAGAGGGAGTCAAGAGGGGAAGAACTGGAGAGAAGCAGTCTGCGGAATCCTCAGTTTTGTGCTGCTGGCTTTGAAGATGGAAGAATATCCTAAGCACAGGAATATAGATAGGCTCTAGCAGCCGGAAAAGGTAAGGAAATGGATTCTACCCTAGAACCTCCAGAAAAATCACTGTCCTGTCAACACCTTGATTTTTACCCAGGAAAGCCCTATTTAGACTTCCGATCTCCAGAACTCTAAGAAAAGTTTGTGTTGTTTTAAACCGCTAAGTTTGTGGTATTGTTACAAGAGCAATAGGAAACTAATGCAGATGTCCATATGGAAAAAAATCAGCGTAGGCAGTTCTAGTCCTCAACAAAATACGACATACCTTCTCAAAGAGACCTACAAAAATCTTTCAAGGCAGCTTTATTCACAGAACTGAAATAACACAAATGTTTAGCACAGAAAAATGGAGAGACAAATTGTGGTATAAATCTACAATGAATTATAAAACAGCAGTAATAGAAGGAAACCCAGATACATGCAGCAACATGGATTCATCTTAAAAACAATTAGATTGAGCAAACGAAGCAGATATAAAAGGCAGCCTACTCTGATCTTATCCATAAGCATTGCAGGAAGAAGCAAAACCAATCTATGGTGCTAGAGGTTAGAATAGGGGTTACTGCAGGTATAGGGGCTTATTAAGGGGAACAGCAAGGGACACATCCCGGAATGATAAATGGATTTTACATCTTGACCTGGGCATTGGCTACAGGTGTGTATACATACAGAAAAGTTCAGAAAGGCTTATATTTAAGATATTTACATTTTACTTTTGGTAAATTTCATCTTAATATAAAAACCCCACTAAATTAAAGTGCAACATTATCTTTTTTAGATGGGACTTTTTCCTTCTCGTCTGGTGGTGGAGGTGGGTGGTAGGGGAAAAGAAGAAGGGAAGTGATAGACACACTAGGGAAAACCCGGTCAGTTAGATGTTGATGTGGCCAAAGGAGGAGGAAAAGCAAAAAATGATTAAGTTGTTACAGGGAAAGTCTAGAGGAAAGGCCCAGCAAGTCTCTCCCACCCAACTCCGCCTTTGCCTCCAACCCCCCAAGGAAGGATGAGAACTAAGACAATAGTTGATGGCTTCTCTTTCCAGTTACCAGCTAGGTCTTTTTGGACTGGTGCTTTTCCAGTTGGTAGAAAGTGACATTTTCTTTTTGTTAATAATCTTAGTTGCAAGATCACATTTTTACTGTGTTAAAAATCAAAGCACACCCAAGTAGCATATCCTCCAAAAAGTCCCTAAATGACAACTTTGGGCTTTAGTAAACATTTATTTTTCCAGCCATTGCTTAATCAAAACCATGACACTTGATGGGAATGTGGCTCATTTAGGTGCTAATTTCTACCCTTATATCAATAGTGAAGCTCAGACTAGTTAATTATATCTTCAGAATCTTTCAATTGTCAGAAATTAACAAGAGCTTAGCCCCGGCTATATTAATGGAAAAATCTGAGGCAGAATCTCCTTGCCTTTGTTACTGTTTTTTAAAATTCAGTGTAGCTTAATTATACTCAGCAAAATAAAAATATTTTTTGGTACTTGAATCCTGTTGGTACATCCTAACAAATAAAGGCAGCTTGAGTTAATAATGTTGATAATTGCTTATCTACTTGCAGATAGATTCCTATTTTCCCAGTATTTATACTTCTGTGTGGTAATCTATCATTCCTTAGATTGAGGGTGCTCTTAGCTCCTTTTCAACTTAGTTGGTCCAAAGTAAGTAAACTGAATGTGACCACCACCGCAGGTGACCAAATTAAAAACCTGAGAACCGCCTTTGGTTCTTTCTTTGCTTTATCCCTCACATCCAATTAATCACCAACTCTAATGATGCCAATTTGTTTTCGCTGTAGTTTCGTTTTGTGTTTTAAGACAGGATATCTTAAGATTTGTTGATTTTTTTTTTTTTTTTAACATTTCATTCTGAGGGTAATGCTATTCTTGATTTTTTTTTTTTTTTTTTAATTTTTACCCTCTCTATTTGAACAGCCATTCTATTTTTAATAATGCAGCTTCTCAAAGTTGAGGCATGAACATGTTTGGCACATCAGAGAAGCTATAAGCCAGCCAAAATTACTGAATCTCAACATTGGCAGTTGACAAGCTCAGGGAGGAAGCCAAGGTTTCGGTAATGCAAGGCCTTATGGGCTGTGGTAAGAATCGCATTTTGTTTTTGTTTTCCCTAAGAGTGATGAGAAAGTATAAGGGAGCTTAATTTGGAGCAGATAAGTGAAATGACCAGAGTTGAATTTTCAAAAATCACTCGATGTGTGAAGGATAAACTACGAGGGCAAGATGGGGAATATCAGATGGTTCTGTGCCAAGGGAGAGCTGATAGGGGCAGAGCCTATATTGACGGTGGTGAGGGTTGGTGCCATTTGTGAAGTGCTTGGCACTCCTAGAAGCACACATGACTTTAAATTCAGACGCCCCCGCGTCGGATGATGCCTCTAACTCGGTCAGGTTAGCCATGCAGAGGGGAAGCTGGGGCGGAGCCCTGGGCTGGCACTTCGGTTACCTAGGTTCTGGTGTGCCATCTTTCCAGTAATGAGCTGTGGGCCACTAGCAAGTCCTTCTATCTCTCAGGGCCTATGTTTCCTCGCAAGTAAAAGGAGGGAGCTGGGAAAGATTTTACTTAAGCATGTTCGTACTCCTTCAAAAAGCAGGTGTTTTGCATTTTAAAAGAGAAGCTTGGAAAAAACAATTCCACTTGATGATACGCAGTAGGGAGATGTATTTGAGTTGGGACCTCTCGGGTCCACTGAACTATATGGGAGAGCCCCCTTCTTTGCTCATCTGATCAAATTTGTGAGGCACCAGGAATCTGCACCCCAGCCTCCCTTCCTTTTCTCCTTCCCCACATTAGGCCCCCAACCCCTATCCTCTTCATCACATGGGTATGTAGATCACACTTTAAAGAGCTAAACATTGAAAGCTGAAACACCATTGTGAGTATTGGCAACTGGAAAAGGATTTTTGTGCTTAACAGGACACATGAACGCTACCCAGATTGCCCTTCTGTGCCTGCATATAATTACCATAATAAGAAAGAAAGAAATATGAAATAATTACTCCATTCTTCTTGCTGTGCCATGGAGCGGGAAATTAACAAAATCCAGAAACTTAGTTTATAAGTTACATCAAATCAACATAATGCTTTTTTTTCTGGGACATTGAGGAGACCTAACTTGATGGTTTAGATTAATTTCTATTAAACTAAAGGGAAAATAAATGCACAGCCTGTGGTAAATGCATGAGAGCCTGGGCTTTTTAAGTGAGCTAACGTTTCCGTGCATCTTGCCTTCCTCACTTTCCTTGCTAGGGAAGGAAAAGCGCAGTGTGGAGGGAACTCATTTGATTGGCCACCTTCTGTGTGCTGGTCCCAGTGTAGATACTTTAAGCCTGTGGGCTTACTTGACTCTGATAAATTTCTGAGGTCTTATTCCCATTGTACAGATGAGGAACAGTGAGAGGCACCTTAGCTGTAACATTTCGGAGGTTGTATTGCTAAGAGCTGTTCAACTTCATCTCCCTTTGACCCATCATCTACTTCACAACTAACTTAAGGATGTTTCTTTCAGGAAAGTTGGACCTGTCCTCTCAGGCTTTTACCACATCCCACTGAAAGTGCTGAAAACCCCTTCATGTATTCATCTGTGCATCTATTCCTTCATTCAGTGAGTACTTGCCATGTGCCATAATGCTCGATTTCCTCTCTCCTATGATTACAGATGTCTTTGTTGAATTTTTTTGTTATTCCACTACAATCTAAAGGAAAAGAATATTAACTTTTCCAACTATTCTTGTCAAAAGGTACTTGAATAATTCCACAAGTGGGAGCAAGGTGTGAATGGATTTGTTTTTAAAAAGGGAAACAGGTGTTAACTTATGGAAGGATAATGCATGGCTTCTCTCCTTTAAAAAAAAAAAAAAAAGGACATCTTTGAATACAAACCATTGGCTTTGCTATCCTTAAGTCTTAAGTAAAATTTTTTTTTTTTTAAGATTGGTGATTTAAGAAGAATGAACATTTTCATGGAATTATATAAAATATCATACTTCATATTCCAAAATAGACCAAGTGGCTACTTGGATGAGTGATCTCAAAAACAATACATAATGCATGAATACTAGTAGAATATATCTAAGGCATTTTAATTTATTCTTTTCAAGCTGTGAACCGTGTTAGAATTGTTCTATGCTATGTCACAAGAATTTGCTAGCTTCCTGAGCTTTAGATTGTAGGAATGAAGCCCACTGTAGTGAATGTTGTCCTGAGTACATTCTGGAGCTTTGGGCATCAAGGTAGAGGTGCAGTAACTGTTCAAAAAAAATCTTGGTGAACTGCTGTTTTATCACCCTTGAAATTCATAGTGTACGTCAGCCCAGGAAAGTAAGTGTGAGCCAGAAGAATGTAAGCGGTGACCTTTGATGATGTTCACTGGAGGAAGTGGGCATGGGGGTGTTGGCTGCCAGCTGCAGATAGGAAATGGAGGTGTGGACTGTTTGGATTCCATGATGCCAAATCATTTAGCCACAGAATAACCAAATGTTCCCACTGGGCACTGCATTTTTACCTAGGGGCCCACACTGGGACATTTCTTTAAAGCAGATATATATTAGCTGTTTTCATTGAACCAAAAAGCAAAACCAAGCATGATCAGAATATTTCTAGAAATGTTCCAAGATGAGCTGACTTTGGATGAGGCAAAAGGTGACAGTTCAAGGCATGACTTGGTTCCCTCTGAGTCATTTTCTTCATAAGGATAGAGGGAGGGAGACCAATGAGACAGAAGCATTTCTCTTCCTGAAAGAGGAGTTCCATTCCATCGTCCAGATGGAAGGTACATCGAGACCTACATAAAAGTTCCTAAGACATTTCCCCAAAATTGGGATTGTTCTTTAGTACACTAAAAAAAAAAGCAAACAAAAAACCCCAAAAACCCCAGCCTCCTCAAAAGCAAAAGACCAACTTCCCTGTTTCCTACCCTGCACAAATACAGTTGTTTCAAGGACTTGATTTCTCACAAAATTGTGCTGATGGGGAATGGCAGTCACTATTCTCACAGGCATCTTTTTGGGAGTTTTTATTTTATGGCACCTTGATTGTAAAGTTTTATTATCTTGTGACTGCTATTGGGGAATAATGCATTCTTTGGATTGTAAAATCTAACTTGGTGTTTCCTAAGCTTTTTATGCTATTTATGTGACATCTGAGGCTGGGAATTCAATTTTCTTTTTATATTTGACTGGCTAAAGAAACTCTTTCCTAGCTTGCCCATTAGTAGAAGAGAGAGGATTTGTGGTGAGAGAACACTAAAGAAAGGGATCACAGGAAATTGTTGGCCTTTGTTTTTTTTTTCCCAGGCATGTCGAAAACTGAATTCTATATTTGGCAAATCTAAGTCCTCTTGGCTTAAATCTCCTCCCGTACCAAATGAGAGGCAGCAGGGCCCAGTGGTTATGTGCATAGAGCTTTGAGCCAGACTGCTAGGCTTTTAATCCCAGCTCCACTGTCGGTTGGCTGTGTCACCTTGGACATATTATTGAACCTCTCTGCACTTCAATTCATTCATCTGTTGAAGAAAAGAGGAGGGGGTAATAATAACCTCACAGGATTGTTGTAAAGATGGTATAAGTTAATGTATGTGAAGCACATGGAACAGCACCTGGCACAGAGCAAGAGCTCCTACGTGTAGGAGCTAATATGTCACCATAGCCTCCCGATCTCCATTCGTGTCCGGTCCTCTCTCCCAGCCTTCTACCAGCTGTGTCATTAAAACCCTTCCTCAGCTGGCTTGACTCTGCTACAACTTCGTTATTGCCACGCTGTCTTCCCTCCAACTTTGAGTTCACATCCACTTAGTTTTAAGAGATGAATAGTCATTTGTCTGTCCATTCTTCATACTTCTCACGAGTCTCTCATTTGTAAGCAGTAAGCTAATTTAAAAGACTATTAGGAAATAAGAGAATGTCTATACCTCATGTAAATCAATTGGCGGCTCGGGGAAAAGACTAGAAGATAAAGTAATGGGCTTAAGAAATTAGTAAAGTGATGGATTACATGTTTGCCTTGGGTTTTCCAGTCCTAGAGATGATCCTTCTTGGTTGGAATCAAGAACAAAATTTACACTTCTGGGTAATTTTTTGGATTTTTGTGGTGGTGGTGGTGGTGGTTCTGTTAGAATTGTTCTATCCATTTTACATAAATGAATGCACTGAAAAGAAGTAGTAGCACTTAGACTTTTTGCAAGGTTAAGGTTGATTTATTTCTGAACTGGCTTGAGAAGTCATAGTTTCTAAAACAGCTCTGAGGCCTTTTTGAGTTTTCAAACTTTCTCTTAGAAAGATTGCCACTGTGCAATAAAATCCAGGGTTCATTGAAACCTCTCCACGTTAAAAATAAATATTGCAGTGTAATCGTGGGCTGGAAAATAAGACCTCTTGAGGTCCTTAACTGCAAGGCTGGGAGGATGCACTGGGCCAACTCTGAACATCTACTTGAAGCTTTGGGTTTGTACTTCAAATTAAACTAGCAGCTTTGGAAATCCGGTTTGTTTTTATTCTTGGTAAAGTATTCCAGCCTTATTCAAAGGGAAAAAAGAAAAGTTAATGTCTTCCATAAAAGCCAAAAGCTTCTGGAACTTCTAATAGCTCATATTAAACATCACAACAAACAAAATATAAATAAGAAACATGTATTTCCCTGCTCTTGAAATATCTATGAATTTTAAAATTAGGAAAGTTGGAAGAAAAAAGATCTGGTGAGAGATAATAAATTGATCATGACTGTACTACATTATCTTATAATCAAAACATTCTTCTGTAGTTGAATAGGAGATCAATTTCTAAAGAATTCTGAAGTTTGAGTTTGTTCCAAGATCCCTAGTGTTAAAACACTGTTAAGTTACTTAGAAAACATCACTGAAGTATCTTTTCATAAGCATATATTCTTAGAGCAATTAATTTTTTTGTTCTAGTTGACCACACATTCAGCACTGACTATACATTCTCCTTTACTACACCTAAGTGTTGCTAGAAAATTATCTAAACTATACATGGACACAAACTATATGGGACTATGCATGCATAATTTCCTGCCACTGGATCCATAAGATAAGGGGAGGATACCATACTTAAAAGGTGGTAGAATTCATTCATAAAAATGAATTTATAATGCTGTGAATATTTTGTGAAAAATTGAGCTCAGAATATAGTCTATTTTCCAAGGCCACAGATGAAAAGAGGCAATACTTGGTGACTGTCCCATTGCTCATTGAGAAGTTGAGGACAGGAAGAGTTGATCTAGATGTTAGGTCCACTGTGCTTGCTCAAATACAGATGAATATAGAAAACAGAAACTTTGCTATTAAGTTTGTGGTTTCTGTGCTCTTGTTCTGGATGAGATGAACCTTCTGCTTTGTCACAAACATGGACATCAACCGTAAATAGCAAGTCAGAGTGTGGACAACCTGGTGATATAAACACCAAGGGTGGTCAACTGGGTCGGGAAGGAATTTTTCTCATTGGACTTTTCAATCCAGTTTTCCTGGCCTTTGCCTTCAGGTAGTCCCTCCTTCCCTGAAATTCAGGTTTGATGGAGACTAACATGCACGCAGAGTAACACACACTGTCTGAATCCATCGGGACTAAAGTAGAACATGACCAAATATGCCATCCCCCAAAATGCCACTTTGGCATTTGGATTATTTGGTGCTGTAGGTACTTGAAAAAACTCAAACACAGGCACAAGCTTTTTCTCAACTCCGTCATTTGCCTGAAGACAGATCCTCCAAAAAGAAATCACTTGTTATAAATTACCTCCCTCAGTTTCATCAACGGGGCGGGGGGGTGGGGTGGGGAGAGATTCTTGTCACAGGAGAGAAGTCCTAGGCCACACCACATCCAGACAGACTATCATACCTGCGATCCGTTATTCTAAGGAGCCATTCATCTTTCCTAAAAATCATTTACTGTCCTCTAAGAAGCCTCTAAGATCTGCCTCCCTCCCCATTCCCTATTAAGATGGTACTTAGGTCTGAATTCTCAGGCACCTTGGGGAGTTAATCATTCTCCCCCAGGTGTCCCCCATATATCCATGAGGTCCATCCATTAAGAAACTTCTGTTTATTTTTCTTCCATTAATCTGTCTTTTATTACAGGGGTCTCAGCTAAGAATTCAGAGGACTAGAGGAAAATTATTCAAATGTATAAGTAATCCTGCCTTGAGGAGCTGAAGACCCCAGTGCTTCACATGACATTATTGAGGACCACCCTAGAGAATAATTCTTGGTGCTCCCCAGTTCAAACTGGCTACAGTATCCACTCAAAAGCATTTTTGTCTGTTCTGCCCATCCCTCTACTTAGCTTTGTTTGGATAAATACTTGGCCTGCTACTGAAAAAGTTAAATATAGGTATTTTATTACACTTGGTCAGATTCTCCCTACTTAGTGCATCTGTCACTTAAAATCTTTTTCATCTCTGCCATATTTCCCCAAGTTTTAACTTTTTCATCTTCTCATAGATAGGGTTTACATGGGCTTCAGAATCACATTCTTTAGCAATATCTGGCCTGTAAAGTTTTATATTGGTCAAATTGTAGGGGAGAGGAAGGGAGTTTTCTGTCGTATTGACATGATTGGCTTCCTCTTTTTTTTTTTTTTTTTTTAATTTAGTGTGTAGATGGGATATGTGTACTCACACTAGTCAGGTATTGTGAATGGCCACAGAGCCCTCCAAGCACTCCCAGTCCAATTAGATTCTCAAGAGTTTCTCCCCTGCCCTTTGCTTTGGAGGGGTAGCATATTCTTTTTAGGATTCTCAATTCCTGCTTGTTAATGCATGTTTGTATGTACAGCAGAGTTTCTGAGGTTTTTTTATTGTAATATTCACCTGGTGGCAAGATTACGACAGGACCTATAAAAGCCTTAGCATCCAGACATCAGAGCCTTCTAATGTCTGCCAAAAGGAACCAGCTTGACTTAGCCCTGTTGGCAATGTATTATCCCTCTCTACCACCACCTTAATTAACCATCTAATTGTCCAACACATGTATGTAGATAGTCAAGTCTTTTATTTTTTAATACTTTGACACACAGAGCACAAGTAGGCAGACGGAGAAGGCGAAGCAGACTCCCCACTGAACAGGAAGTCCGATGTCGGGCTCAATCCCAGGACCCTGGTAGCATGACCAGAGCTGAAGGCAGGTGCTTAACTGACTGTGCTACAGAGGCACCCCTATAGTCAAGTCTTTTAAAAATGTGAAGAAACCCACAAGACCCTCTTTAAAAAAAAAAAAAAAATTAGAGGTGTACATGGAGATACTAAATGGCATACAATTTCCTTAATAAAAACACATTTTGAGGGGCATGGGCACCACTGTCATCACCTCCAACAACACAGGAACCCAGCAGAAGAAATAATGACATGGGGTGAGGGTGGAGAGGTGTACTACGTGAACTTCAGCTGGAAATTCTCATATTGCCCTTTTATTCCATTCCCTTGAGGGTCAGTTATATTCACAGCCAAAGCTCCTGATGGCATTTGGTTTCCTGGTAAAGCCTGAAAGATGTACTTGGCATTTGCTGAGCACAAAGCGCATACCAGCCTCTGCTGGCCAGATCAATAGATCCATAACCATGTGAGAAATGTGAAATGCATTTCTGTAGAGGGTGCAGCTGTGGGCCTGGAAAATGTCCAGTGTCAATAAGAAAGCAGAAGAACGTGGTTAAAGAAGGAGGAGTCTGGCTTGATCTTCACCCAAGTTTTTCAAATAGATCGCTTTCACTTTCAGGGAAAGTTCTGGTCTGTAATTCATTATCTGTGGATCATTCCTTTTGTGGGAGCTGAAGTGGTACATAATAATTCTTTTCTAGGAAGTCCCCCAGAGATGTTTTCTGAGTATACTTTTTAATTCTCTTAAAGAAATGTCTGTGCAAATAGAAGTGGACTCTTGGTTTAATTTCTGGAAGGATCAGCAGTTGTAGGGTAAAAACATGTTTTTGTATTGATTTAATCATTCAACAACCATATTGACTACTTGATGTAGGACAGGCCATGAAGAATGCAACATAGCCCCTGCTGTATGGGAGCTTGAAGTTTGGTGAAAGAGACACCTATTACCTCTTCTCCTAGAAACTTTGAGATTGGTTACTTATCCCACCAAGATAGCTCATATGAAACCCAATAGCCCAATCATCTCATCACCATTACTAATAAATTCTTACAAGCCACCATAATATATACCTCTTTTTAAAGTTTTATTTATTTTAGAGACAGAGTGTGTGTGAGTGGAGGAGAGGGAGAGAATCTTCAAGGAGACTCCCTGCTGAGTGTGGAGCCTGATGTGGGGTTTGATCTCATGACCCTGAGATCATGACCTGAGACAAAACCAAGAGTGGGGTACTCAACTGAATGCACTACCCAGGCACCCTAACCATAATACATACTTCTACTTAGTGTGTTGTGTGATATTTGAAACATCATTTCTTTAGAAAGTTCCAAGAGTTTTGACAATGTAAGAAGTGGCTGTAAATTAAACTTCAGCTTTGAGACTTAGATGACCCGGAGTGGAATGTACAAACAATGTAGTAATGCATAGAGCTATCTGTTCATTTGAAACACATGTGAAAGGATTGACTACCATCTACATAAACACAAATCTCTCCCATTCTAAACAGGCTGACCTGTTTTCACTAATTACTGTCTGGGCAGGAGGCTGACATGGAAGAAAGTCCTACCATTCCTTTGGAAACCTGACACTTTTCATCTATTTGCTGATGAGTAGATGAAATAAGGATGAGAGAAACACGTATATATACACACTTGTACACACAGAATAATGAAAATTGTAAGGTAGAATAGTAAGGTTGACTGGATATAAAGAAGGGTTATGTAAAAGTCAAAATCCTAACCCTTACTGTAATTCTCCAGGTAAATATAGTCAATATTCACAGTTACCAAAAAGCTAGTGAACGTTTTTCCTCAGCTTAAAGATATATTCACTGGGCTCCTGGGTGGCTCAGTCGGTTAGGTGTCTGCCTTCAGCTCAGGTCAGGATCCCAGGGTCCTGGGATTGAGTCTGGCATCAAGTTCCCTGCTTAGTGGGGAGTCTGCTTCTCCCTCTGCCCCTCCCCGCCTTGTGTGCTCTCTCTCTCTCTCTCTCTCTCTCTCTCTCTCTCTCATATAAATAAACAAAATATTTTTTTAAAAGATTTATTTAGTTTCCTTTTATATTTTTTTTAAAGATTTCTTGTAAATACCCAAAAGGATAACATGACAAGGTCAAGTTCTAAATAACAAAGTTATTAATAAGCACAATGTCCTTTACAGGATCACTTATAAAACCTTTGGCTTGTGTTTAGGGACTTTGTCTTCCAGCACAATGGAGTAGCCCTCTTTTTCCCTTTATGTACAACTAAGATCTGTGGAGATAGAAAACAAACTTATGAAGACTCTGAAAGCTGGAGATAAGAAGGCAGACTGGCTAGGGACCTTCGAACTTGAGGCATGAGAGAATAATAAAGTCATTGGGTGTTCTTTTTGCCTCATAATGCAAATGAGTGTAGACAAAAACAAAATGAAGACAAAAGCATGCTCTCTCTCTAGCCTGAAGACTAGGAAAGTGGCAGTCTTGCAAGACAGAAAACTTTAAGGAAATAAATGCTTTAATTCAGCTAAACACCACAAAAAAAAAAAACAAAAAACAGATGGGATCGTCATCCAAGCCAGCAAAGGCTGAGCACTGAGCCTAGATCCACCCTCATGAGGTCATAATCAGATGCTCCAGTACCCATCAGAATGGTATCAGAGAGGGCCAAGTAGAGATCAGAGACTTTTATTCCTGCTGGCTGGTAATGTGCCCTTTTCTTGCCCACTGTGTCAATGGGGACCACATGGGAGTTAAAACATTTACACCTGATTGGCAGTAACAAGGAGCTCTCTTCACCTTGGGTGTCAGTGGAGCCTAAGAGGAGAACCTACTCTTCAACCTCCACTTGGCAGTAATGGGAAAAACAATTCCATTAGAAAAGAGGAGGAAGATAGAGATATTTAACTAAAGAGAATATACGAATGGACAATAAGTACATGAAAAGATGTTCAACATTATTGGCCATTAGAGAAATGCACATTAAAACTACCATGAGATATCACTACATGCCTATCAGAATATCTAAAATAGAACCTAGTGACAAAAATAATGCTGATAAAGATGAAGTAAAGCTGGATCACTCCTACATCATTGGTAGGAATGTTAAGCCACTTTGGAAAAAAGTATGGTAGTTTCTTAAAAAACCAAACATGTGCTTACCGTATGACCTACCACTCCTCAGTGTTTATCTCAGAGAAGTGATGATGCATGCTCATGGGTAATCCTGTACACAAATTCTTATAGCGACAAATGTCTATTGGTAATAGCTAAAAGCTACCATATGCCCTTCAATGGATGTATGATCAGACACTGAGGTATGGTCTGTCTATACCATGGATATTACCCAGCAATAAAAAGGAATAAGCTACTGATACATGGAACAGTTTTGACCAGTGTCCATGATCAATCTCTTTTTTCTGAGAGTGTATGTGTGTGTGTGGAAACAATCTCAAACGATTCTATATTTTATTCCATTAAATGTTAATCTTAAAATAACATGATAGGGAGAACGGATTAGGTTACTAGGCTTAAGGAGGGGGTGAGAGTGTCCCTATAAAAGGGCAGGATTGTATGGGTGATTCTTGTGGTAAAGGAAATGTTCTATGTCTTGACTGAAACAATGCCAATATGCTATAATTGTGATATTGTACTGTATTTTACAAGGTTCAACACTGGGGGAAACTTTATAAAGGATATACAGGATCTCTCTGATTTCTTACAAGTGTAGTGAATCCAGTTTCCTTGAAATAAAAAGCTTAACTAAAAAACTTGGAGCTTGAGGTTCTACAGATAGAAATGGTATAGGGTGTTTCCTTTATGAATTTGGATCTAATTTATGAAAAGTCAGGGTTTAAAATATAACTATTGATAAATACAAAATCCCTATATTTGACAATAGTTATTAGTCATTAACTTGCAAATACCTATTACAAGAACTAGCCATTCCATACCAAAGCCAATTAGGAAAGATCTTACCCTTCCTCCCACACTAATGTGTGAAAATTCCCTTTTCCTGTGGGATAGGAACAGCTCCAAGATTGCTGACAATGAGGCTTAGTGCGCAAGGCCTCTTTTAGCACTTGGCAGTGTTGCCTTTCTGTTCTTGAAAAGGATGCCCTTTCCAGACAGAAAAATTGCCAAAAAATATCTTTCTGGGCAAACCATTTTGACAAAGGCTTTGCTTCCTCCAGACTGACTGCAGTCCTGAGCCAAGACACCAGGCTTGGCAAGCAGAGCTGAGGCCAGTTTTCAGCCCCCATTTCTCTCTCTTGGCTTTTGCCCTCATGGAGGTCAGTCTGCATGATCCTCTGAAGCAGCACTGAGTCCTTCCTGCAGACCCAGGGCCTCCTTTTCCTGCTGTTGGCAGAGGGAAGAGCACCCTCCTAGGGAAACAAGGCTCTTAGGACCTCTTTCCTGTACCGTTGTCAACCTCCATTCTGGCGGTTTCTACAATAGAGGTTCAGAAAGAAGTGAGAGAGGAAAACTAATATTTACTGAGCACCTCCCATCTGTATATCTGTAACTTTTCATGGTGTTTTACAAACATTATGTGGCATTTTAGAATCCTTCCTTAGCAGATGAGACCACTGAGACTCAGAGAAGTGAAAATGATTTGTTAAGTCTATACAGTAAGGAGAAACAGTTGGATTAAAGTCTAGGACCGCCTGACTGCAAATAAAAAAAGACTCCACTGTGTCACTAGAGGTCCATCCTGGATTCTTGGCCAACTACATTGAGAGAAACTCAGCTGTTTAGGCAGTTATTAGCCTTGAACTTGATGGGGTGACTGCCAAAGAATTATCAACTGGAAGGCCCTCCTGGGGAGGAAACATGGACTTGGCATGATAAAGGTTGGTGTGAGTCCTTACTCTACTTGGCTATAGTATGGACTCAAGCTGAGGCCAACACATTCTGAGAACTTGAAAAACAGAACACTGAAAGTCCAAAAAAAACAAAAACAAAAAACAAAAAACCACTGGGGTAGACCTGAAGAAATCATGAGACTATAAAACTCCAAGGAAATTTTGGTTTAGCAATTGAATAAATTGTATATGTTTCTAAATGCAAACATTTGTAAAAAGAGTAAATGAAATACCTTTAGGAATTAAAAAAACTATATAGCTGATGGACAAGAGATTGATATTTGTGGTTGAGACATTCTTATCAAATAAGACTTCTGAGTTAGAGGCAAAATGACGCACAATAAAGACATAGCATCTCCGCCTCTCCAGCCCTTGGAAATGGCCAAAGTCTCAGACAGAATCTCCCTTATACCCAATTTACAGCCACAACTCAACCAGCGTGTTAGTAATTTTAGTTTTTTTTTTTTATTTGGATTACCAGTGTTTTTTATCTACATTCAAAGATTTTTAGGTTCTGGAGATGTTTAAAACTTACTATATTTTAAAGAAATATTTATTCTCAAGCATTAATTTCTCTCATTCACACTTAGTTACATCATGAGTTAAAGGAGGTTTGGTGGACTACTTGGGAATCCAGCCAGCATTTGTGAGATTGTTTCTGAGATAACATGTATTCCCAGTTCCCAATACCCTAGTTAAAATAAAACACTGCACACAATAAGTATTGTCAAGTCAAATATTCAATGAACTATAGGAGAAAATACTAATTCAGTCTGTTCTTCAAGTCTTGTTTTTCCTTTCCCAAATTATAATTTTTCTCTTGTCAACTTGATCTAACTCCTTAAGCTGAGCTTTATTTTCTAGTGCATAGAAAAACTAGAAAGTGGGAATATGAAATCTTTGGTTCAAATGGTGACCTTGGGAAAGTCTTCTGCCTTCAGTGAAGTAGTCTGTCTGCACATGTATTTGCAGAAACATACCCATAACTTGTAGGAAGTAATCCACCTTTTGGAGTGACTCATCTGTGATTAACCATCAAAGGCATTTTCAAAGTTCACATTTGGGTGACTGCTTTGAATGAGTTGAAAGGTAAAGGTTAGCTGAGATTTTTAGCTGTCACTCCCTTGATGACAGAGCTCAGCACACTCTGAAGTGTAAGTCTCTTTCTCTGAGTACCTCTTCACAGGCAGGAACACCTATCCCCCAGAATAGGAACACCTTCCACCTCAGAATCAGCCCAGGAGCAGGTATCAAAATGCAATTTCTAATGTGGAACACTCAACCCACCAGTGGTGATGTTGCTTTTGTTGATAATTTATGTTCAAGAGCCAAGGAAGTCAGACTGTGAAGGCTGTGAAGAGGAGGTATTATTATAGATAAAAGTAAGGGGAACAATAGAATTCATGCTGGCCAAAATAGAGCTCAAACATTCAAGAAACACACATGGAAGACACACTATCATTATAGTAATGGCTCAGTACATCACATTTGAATAGCACCTCACAGTTTATAATGTCTTTTAAACATAGAGTAAGGAATCTCACCACAAACCTGGAACAACTCCATTAGGTATACTTGACAGTAATGGAATTTTTACAAAGGATTGTTATGGCTGGTTAAAGCATTTGTATGACTGATTAAAATTTTTAAGCGTTATCTTAAAGTGAAGCTCTTTTCCTTTCAGAGTAGAGAAAGAGTATGTCATAGCACCAAATAGTACTGATCCAAAGTAAAAACTTAAAAGGATTCATGAAAGAAACCTCATCATGTCCAGTGACTTGATGCAAATCCAAGTGCAAATCTAAGATTTGAGTTCCCAGTTCAAAACCCATAACTCTAAACTAGATAGCCTTGCAGAACTTGTCATTGCCTCAATTTTTTCATCTATAAAATGATAATAATGAAAACTAATCCCATATAGCTGTACAAGTTATTGCTTACTCCAATTTTGTTCAACAGATATCTCTGGAATATCTACCATGTTCCAGGTGCTATTTTCTGCATTGAAGGTTCTGTAGTACAAAATGCCACAGACCCTGCACTGGAGCTTAAATTCTGGAGAAAGAGAATCATTTAATGACGACTATGTTTGTCAGTGGTGTTAAAGAAACATGGAGAGAAGTAAAGAAGGGAAAGAGGACAAGAGGCAGTGTGGAATAGGGGTATATAAATAGTAGGGTGGTCAGGAAGCCTTCACTGATGAGGTAATATTTTAGCTGAATCCTGACAAGATGGAAGCAAGCTAAGTGGCTATCTTTGGGAACAGCATGCCATACAGAGGAAATGACAAGTGTAAAGGCCCTGAGGCCAGTGTGATGAAAGTGAGCAAGGGGGACAGTAGTAGGAGATGGTAGCAGTCCAGAGTGTTAGGGTCTTACAGACCAATCTAAAGATTTGGAACTTCATTCTGAGTGAGCGGAAAAGCCACTGGAAGGTTTTAAATAGAAAAGTTATAGTTCAGTGTTTTAAGGATTATTCTATATTTTCATGTTATAGTTATTTATGTGACTTGAGATTCTTTATTAATCATACTAAAAGTAAAAATTGTAGGTAAAATTCACTTTAATAATATATTTTGTTTAGACCAATAGATCAAAATATTATACTTTCAATGTGTAAAAAAACAAACTATCATTAATGGCATAGTTTACATTGTTGTTTTGGTTTTTTTTCATACTAAGTCTTGGAAATTGGTCCTGTATTTTACATTCAAAGCTTGTCTGAGTTAGGGCTGCACACATTTCAAATGCTCAATAGCCATACATGGGTAGTGGCTACCTCATTGGGTACCACAGGTCTAGTTGCTGTGTTAAGAATTTACAGTGGCCCCTACACTGCTGGTGGGAATGTAAAATGGTACAGTCACTTTGGAAAGCTGTTCAACAGTTCCTAAAAAAGTTAAATTTAGAGTTAACATAGGACTCAGAAATTCTACTCCTAGGAATATGCCCAAGAGAAGTGAAAATGTATTTCTTGCAAAAACTTCATTGTGGGTATAAACATCAGCACTGTTCACTATAGTGAAATGATAGAAACAACCCAAAAGCCCATCAGCCAGTGAATGGATAAACAAAAGGTGGTATATCTATACAGTGAAATGTTAGTCATTAGAAGGAATGAACGAGTGATTTTTGATCTGTGAATAAATGTTGAAAATATTATGGTGAAAAACCAGACAAAAGGCAAATATGATATGAATGCATTCATATGAAATCAACAGAGTAGGCAAAATGATAGAGACAGAAAGTAGATTCCTGATTGCTGGGGCCGGGGGGGTGGGGCGCGTATGAGAAGCGACTTGTAGTGGGCTGGGGTTTCTTACTAGAGTGATGAACATGTTCTGGAACTGGATAGTGTGATGGTCGCAGAAGTTTGTGAGTATGCTAAGAACCACTGAATTGTACCCTTTAGGAGGGTGAATTGTATGGTATATAAATTATTTCTAAACTGAGAAAAAGATTTTAAGTTTCGCAAGGGCTGGTGGGGAACATGGTTGAAGCATGGAGGTCAGTTAGGAAGGCGTTGGACTAGTGCTAGGAAGAAATAAAAATGATTCGGACCAGAGTGGTAGCAGTGCAGGTTGTGAGACATGGCAGGATTCTGGGCATAGTTTGAAAAGGAGAGCCACATACTTTTCTGATGAATTTTTGTCTGGGTGTCTGGAAAGATGGAATTTTCATTGTCAGTATGGGGTATGATGTTGGAGAAAAAATTAGTGGTAGTTTCAAACAAAACCTTGGCTTTGGATAGGTTTGAAGTGCCATTAGATGTCCAGGAAGTAGCTGGATATGCAAATGAGGAATGAGGGGAAATAGCTGGAAAAAGAAATGTGGGCATCAACACTATATAGGTAGGTATTTAAAGCCATGAGAGTGGATGGAATTACTTAGGAGGTGATTTTAGGTACAGCAAAGAAGAGCTGTAAAACTTGAGTCCTCTTTTACTCCCATGTTTAGGGGTCAGGGAAATGAACAATTAGCAAAAGTGACAGAGAAACAGTGGCCAGTTAGAAGAATCAGGAGTGAATGATGTTCTGAAAACCACATAAAGGAAAGGGTTGAGTAATCCATAACCTCAAATGCTGCTGATAGGCCAGATAGCATGAGGAGAACGACCATTGGATCCAGCAGTGCAGAGGTCATTCAGGACCTTGCTGTGGTCAGGCTGAAAGGAGTTTGTATTGGGTCAGGAAAGAATGGAAACATTATTGTAAATGGGAGCAGAAAAATAGACCCATGGACTAAAGGGAGATAGGGTCACATTATTGTTTTAAGGTAAAAGTAATAACCATCTATTTGTATGCTAATGTAGATAGTCCAGTAAAGAGAGAATAGTCAAGATTCAGGAGAGGGAAAATTGGAGTGTCATAGAAAAAATGAATGTAAAAATACTTTAAATACTTACAAAAGTAAGTAAAAGCAAATGTATATTATGACCTTTGGAAGGTTTTCCTCTTGATTCTGTTTTAGAGGAGTGAGTTGGAGAGTCAGCAGCCTCACTTGGGTCACTCATGTACCTTTTCCCCCCACCATCCAGGCTCCAAAATATGCTCAAAGTGAGGTCCAGTTTGACCCACTGAGAAAGCATGATAGTGGCCCTTGCATGAGGTTGAGACAAGAAACCAAGTGGTTGTAGAGGCCCCAGACATAAAAGAGAGGCAATGCAGAATGCCTGAAGTTTGCTGGTTATCAGCATGGAGATCAGAAGGCATTCTGTCAGTGAGCTCAGCCACAGTCATGGCACGTCTGAGGTTTCATGAGACATTCTTCTAAAAACCTAAGTATCAGGCTATTCCTGAGGATACTGGAAACTGCTCATCAGACGTTTCCCTAATGATTACAAAATGGCAAGCCCTTTCCAAGACTCACAATAAACCAGTGGCTTAGGTCAGGAAATAGTTGTAAATTCTCCTGGGTCATCTATTGCTATTTTTTCCTCTCTTTATCCATGAAGCTGGATCGAATCCGTCTTTGATTTCAGCTGAAGGAACTGCATTGCTGAACTCAAGTAACAGCTAGTTCCTGCAAAAGCCCTGGAGATGGTCAAGTTTCCTCTCAGACTTTACAGGGAGGGATCCCGGCATCTCTGCCACATTCTCCAAAGGACCTGAATTCTGTAAGGTCAATAGTAACCTTCTGTAATGAAACACAATTTAGATGCTCTGAAAGGAAAGGCTTCCTGACCTGATTTTTGTCTCTAATGATCCATATTCCCCTTAGAGTGGAGACTTTGAGGGAGGAGGGGTCTTTGATCCTTGCTTAGCAAACTGTCCTAGGTATCATTTTTCTTAATATTCCTTAGTATAGTTGCAACCAGGGTGAATGTTCAAACCAGACTCTACTGATAGCAGAGTATAACCAAAAGGAAGTAAACTTAAATAAACCAAAGAGAAGTAATCCAGACACTCTGAATTGAAAGGCAAGTTTTTTGCATTTTCAGCTTCAGGTGCATGAAATGATTGGTGCCTCCCTACCTAAACTCCAGGCTGCTTGCAAGTTAAAAAAAAAAAAAAAAGTCTTTAATTAATCTTGTTCTTTCAAACACATATATGAGTTTTGAAGTCTAGTCCTATAAGGTCAAGATCTGGAAAACTACAGGAGATCCCTCCCCTACCTGCCTAAGATTTACTGCCTGGATATTAGCTATGTCACCACCAGCATTGGGTTATTTTAATTTTGTCTACCTCTGGGTAAAGAAAGGAATTTGTAAAAGAATAAGATAAGCCTTGAGGTGCCTATTCCAAATTCTCATGCCAGCTCTGTAAAATCAAAACTTTATTCTCCATTTACTGCCTGCTACCCAGCCCCTAAAATAAACATACTAACAAAATTAGAACAAGTGGGTCAGTAAAAGGTCTCAGTGACTGAACACCATCTGGTTGTCTATCTACTTCTTGACAGGGTTGTGGATTCCTATTTGTCCATCAGCCATGCCAGGGTAGGTATCTCATTCTAGATATTCTGAAAAGGAGGTCTTCCTGTATGCCCTGCTGAGTGCTTTCTTCTCTTCTTTCCCTGGGGAGCTGAATGGGAGTTTTAGGTGGTGGCCATAAAGGATAATAGGGAATCTAGCTTGAAAGTGGACCTATGACTTGGGTCTTCAAACACTAGGAAAGAATGACACTATTATGCATTACTAAGTTGATTTCTTTTAAAAATTATTTATTTATTTATTTATTTATTTATTTATTTATTTATTTGACAGAGAGAGAGAGTACAAACAGGGGGAGTGGCAGGGAGAGGGAGAAGCAGGTTCCCCACTCAGTGGGGAGCCCGATGTGGGGCTCGATCTCAGGATCCTGAGATCATGACATGAGCTGAAGGTAGATGCTTAACAGACTGAGCCACCCAGGCAGCCCTACTAAGTTGATTTTTTTCTGACCTTAGAACAAGTTGTTAAGACTTTCTTGAGTATAGATAATCATGCCTTGAGGGCTTTGGGGTATTTGCAGATAGTTGGGGAAACAGATGGAAACAGTGACCTGGTGGTGCTCTTTGGGTTCCAGATGATGTAGCAGTACCAGGAAGGGGCTCCTAATATCCAGAAGACATGGTGGTATTAGGATCAGTTGGTTAGAGCAGAAGAAAGGCACAGTTCTTTCTACACACAGTAGAACCCGGAGACTGATTGATCTTACTCATTAACCCATTTGGAACATCTCTCAGACTCCCAGAACCACTCTGAGGAGACATTTATAGGAAGCTAGAGTTCTAAATACCATGTGAAGAGGGAAATCAGAAAAATACAGGTCATGCTCAGAAATACCTCTGTCTACAATGGATTTGAGGAAGCAGAGGGACCCATTAGGAGGTTGATGTAGTAATTAACATGAGAGAGATGTGAGCCTCAATTAGGGCAAGACAAAGGGATTGAGTTAATAGGATATTTGTAAGTGCTACTATTGAATTAGAACTGACAGAAGTTGGTGTTTGATTGGTTATGGGGTGTGACTGATCAGATATGCTGAGGGAGAAGGCCATCTCCAGGATGATTCCCACTGTCCCAGTTGGGATGTCATAGAGGAACAATGCCTTCCTCCCATGTTTAGCACCTTGTAAACCACGTGCATTCTCACTAGATTGTGAAACAGCGTTCTCTGTATTCTTAAACTCCTGGAGGTGGTGCTGCTTTTCTTCCACAAGAAGATGAGCTCGACATGAATTTTGTTTCTTGGGCAGAATGTAAGAAGTTTCTAGAGCCAGCTTTACTGCTAGTTTAACCTGAACTTTGTGTATCCATTCGTTTTCATGTCTTTGTCTTTCCTCTCAAATATCAGCAACTAGATCCCTGACTTAAAAAACTAAATTCCATAATACCTGGTGAATCAGGGCCAAGTAATCCTCCTTGCCTATACTGGAGTCCTGTTTTGGTTACCTAATTCCAATCTCCCTAAGTCAACCATCTGCATTCCTGGATGTTTACCCATTTTCTACCAATAGAGTCCCCACCTTGATCATCCACTTTGCTTCTGGGAGGTCTCCTGTAGCTTATTATTGACTCTTGCTGTTGCTAATCAACTGTATAATAGTGTTTAATTTTGTCATTGTCTCCTGGTGACACGCCATCTGCCTCTCTGTTTTTAAGCCGATGACTCGGTATTGGTGTGTCTTCAAGTATCTTCCCACCAGAAGGCTTTCTGATGTCTGAGTGGGTCTTTCTTTCCCCAGTTTGATGTGATTAACCATCACTGAAACCTCAGGAGCTCTCTCCAAAAAATTGGCCATCTGAGCTTAAGTTTCTATTTGAGACATGGCATCCGTAATCCATATTTTCAGAGATTGAGATTTCTTTAAAAAAATATAGACTAAACAGAATAAATGAAACCTGAGATTTTGAAATTATCTTAAGTACTGATCCTGGAAAAATCAGCCACTTTGATTTGTGGCAAGATTTTTAAACTACTTTTAAGACATCTGGGAAAAAATTATTTAAATCTCAAGATGTTATAGACTTTGATTAGGTGTCATCTCTTGACTCTTGAAGGAACTGAATTTTTTTTTAAAGATTTTATATATTTATTTATTTGAGAGAGAATGAGAGAGAGAGAGAGAGTACATGAGAGGGGGGAGGGTCAGAGGGAGAAGCAGACTCTTTGCCGAGCAGGGAGCCCGATGCGGGACTCGATCCAGGGACTCCAGGATCATGACCTGAGCTGAAGGCAGTCGCTTAACCAACTGAGCCACCCAGGCGCCCCGGGACTGAATTTAAGTACATTAGAATTACACCAGAGGTTCTCAACTTTGGCTGCAAGTTGGAGTTTCCTGGGGAGCTTTAAAAAAAAAGAAAATACTGATGCCTGGGGCCTGCCATCAGAGATTCTGATGAATTACTCCAGGGTACATCCCAGGCATTGCAATTTTTAAAAGCACCCCAGATGATTCTAGTTTGTAGCCAAATTTAAGAATCATTGACTTCGATTAATGACATTTAATGGTAATGTTGAAATATTAAGTACTGATTGTATAAGTGAGTTTGAAAAACAAAAGAAAATTTCATATACCATGCAGATATCACCACTTTTGATTTTTTTGGTTTATCTCACACACACACACACACACACACACACAGGCACAGAGGTGCATATATGGTATTAGTTTGTAATCTCAAACAATGTTAAATTACATAAAAGTAATAGGGAGCTCAGCTAGCTGCTGGGCTGGGGGACTTTTAGGGAAAATTTTAGTGGAAATTAAAACCTACTATGTAAAAGAATTTTATATGCTTGTTTGATTAATCTACTACCTTTTACACAAAGTGTAATTTTCATTTACAAAAGGGACACTGGCTTCAAAGTGGTTGAATCACTTCTGCATGGTGGTGGAGCTGTCATTCAGACAGTGGCCATTCACTTCCCATACTACCTCACTCTGGCAGGTCTGTGTAGGAGGGAAGTACATAGATGGGATCATCATGGTATGGACCTTAATAGTCTACTTTTAAAGGTCCAAAAACTTGATTGTTACGTGCTCAGTGCTCATCAGACTCAGAGGAACAGACCTGTGCTAACCATATTCATAAGACAGCACTGTGTAAAAATGTCAATGTATTATTTAAAAACTATGAAACAGAATGGCAAAAACTGATAAGAAACAAATGTTGGAGAAGTTGCGGAGAAAGGGGAACCCTCTTACACTGTTGGTGGGAATGCAAGCTGGTGCAGCCACTTTGGAAAACAGTGTAGAGGTTCCTCAAAAAGTTAAAAATAGAGGTACCCTATGACCCAGCAATTGCACTACTGGGTATTTACCCCAAAGACACAGATGTAGTGAAAAGAAGGGGCACACATGCACCCCAATGTTCATAGCAGCAATGTCCACAATAGCCAAACTGTGGAAGGAGCCGAGATGCCCTATAACAGACGAATGGATAAAGATGTGGTCCATATATACAATAGAATATTACTGAGCCATCAGAAAGGATGAATACCTAACATTTGCATCAACATGGATGGAACTGGAGGAGATTATGCTAAGTGAAATAAGTGAAGTAGAGAAAGTCAATTATCCTATGGTTTCACTTATTTGTGGAACATAAGGAATAGCATGGAGGACACTAGGAGGAGGAAGGGGAAAATGAAGGGGGAAAAATCAGAGGGGGAGATGAACCACGAGAGACTATGGACTCCAGGAATCAAACTGAGGGTTTTAGAGGGGAGGGGTTGGGGGGATGGGTGAGCCCAGTGATGGGTGTTAAGGAGGGCACGTATTGCATGGAGCACTGGGTGTTATACACAAACAATGAATCCTGGAACACTACATCAAAAACTAATGATATACTGTATGGACTAATATAACAATAAAAAAATTATAAAACATAAATCAATTTAAAAAATAAATTAAAAACTGTGAAATAGACCAGGGTGTTTGTGTTCGCTTTTTCTCCCTTGTAAAGAGTTAGAACACATTGCCAAATTACCATCAAAAGTTTGCTTAAGGGACGCCTGGGTGGCTCAGTCGGTTAAGCGTCTGCCTTCAGCTCAGGTCATGATCCCAGGGTCCTGGGATTGAGCCCCACATCAGGCTCCCTGCTCTGCCAGGAGCCTGCTTCTCCCTCTGTCTCTCTCTCTGTCTCTCATCAATCAATAAATAAAATCTTAAAAAAAAAAAAGTTTGCTTAATAAACTAGATAATTGAGTGAATACTGTCATTAAGCCACAGAGAACTTGATGCATATGTCTCCATTGTGGGGAAATAACCACCGTGAAATCAGCATCGCCCATGTCGAGGGTCCACAGTCTCTCTCTGAACACTGTGGGGTCACAGATTCCTGGGCTTTTATTTTCCCTCATATGGGCTCCATGCACAGCCCCTGCTGTTTATCCTCACACTTTTCTCCTCAGTTATGTTAACGTCAGTGTTTAAGCTATGGTTCCTTTCACTTCTATCAAATCTGGGGTTAGATTTCTGGGAGCTACTCTTCCTGCTTTGTCTAATGGGCATCCTGTTTCTTGATCTGGTGTTGCTCACATTGTGTCACTTGGAGTATCAGCATCACAGTTATTTGAGGCGCTTGTTAAAAACTGTAGAATCAGGGGGTCCACTCCAGAAATATTAAACCAGAATCTTTGCTTTGGAGCCTGAGCATCTAGATTTTAAGGAACTACATAGCTGATATGCACGCAAACTATAAGATGCCTTCTGTGGAGGGCTCATCTCACCTGTCATGTGTTAGCTGTATTGGTTTAGTTCTGAAGAATTCCTCTAGTTTTCAAAATCTAGGATCAGTTTTAAAGTGGCATTAAATACTGAGTATAGTTAGAAGTTAGCTCAGGTTAAAAATGCTGGGAATTATAAAATCTAGCAACTGATAATTGAAGTGATGGATGAAATTAATCTCTATTCTTTAGGTAATTTCAAAAATCATGTTACAACAAAATGAAATAGAATATCATAATCCTTAACTGAGTTTTGAAAATAGAGGCCCAAAGGAAATATAAAAATAAGGAGTTTGGGGCTCTATCTTTAATGCCAAAAATAGAAGATTAAAAAAATCATGTAGAGGTTTGAGTGGGTTTAACATCTGGCTTGTGTCATAGCATGGTCGATTTGATTATCTCTGATATTTAATAGGGCTGCAAAAGCACAAAGAATGGATGATCATCTCTGAGGCCCCACAAAGATGAGGAGAGAGACCGCTTTGTCCCAGGAAAGGGAATTAAGAGGGAAGAAAGTGACTATCTCCTTCATGGTTTGTCTACGGCTATCTAGATGGCCTGAGACAAATGGTAAAATGACTCAGTGATTTTTCTAAGTCATAGGCTTTCATTTACTTAGTCCCTAAAATCCTATCTTGGAAGATGATATGGGACTGCAAGATGACCATCTCGAGAAGCCAGCAAATAGCGTGGGTAAGAAAGAGTTGCACTTTTCATTAACCTGAGCCTGGAATTACCTGAAAGATGTCTGCACACAGGCTCATGGACAGCTGTTTTCTATTTCCCTGGAGAACAGTCCAGGAAAAAGTCTTTACGTTACAGCAGTGCCTTGCTCTGGCTCAAGGGAAGTGTTTCCAGCCGGAAAGGGTAGTGAGAGGTTGTTAATAAGGAAACATTTCTCTGTGTCTCTCTAGAGATCTTTAGAAATAGATCTGAAACTGCATAAGAATCGACAAGTCACAGCTGACTTCTGTGTCTGTCTCTCCTTTTGCCTCAGTCCTAGGTCACAGAGGTGGGGAATGTCCTAGATCTTCTGGATTCCAGTTTCTTTTTGCTTTCTTCTCAGTCTTTCAGACTGGTGTGACATTTCTCTTGGATCATGTCACAGTACTGTCACCAAAACCAGTCCACACCCAATATGGTTCTACCAATTGTGAATTAGTTATTTTATCATAAATTAGCAGAGAATAATAGACCCAAGTCTATTGGAAAGTAGGAGAATTTTAATTTTTTATTCTTACTTTTTCCTCCTAATTCTAATTACAGTGAATTGAAAGCAAACCAGGAAATTCAGGCTCAGGTCTTGAATTACAACATTTCAGGTACTTATGGGGGCTCTGAATTCTTTTTTTTAAAGATTTTTTTAAAATTTATTTGACAGAGAGAGACAGCAAGAGCGGGAACACAAGCAGGGGGAGTGGGAGACCCTGGGATCCTGACCTGAGCCGAAGGCAGACGCTTAACGACTGAGCCACCCAGGCACCCCTGGGGTCTCTGAATTCTTGAGATATACTAAAATGTAGTAAGCTCTAGTGAGAGATAGATCTAGATGGTTAAGGGTTTTTTTTTATTTTTTGGGGTTTTTTTTTGTTGTTTGTTTGTTTGTTTTTGTAAAGCATAGAATAAAGGCTAACTCCCTGTGTTTGTTCTTGTCTATCAGTTTCTCAACCTTATAGTACAACATAAATTATTTGGATTTTAGCGTATCTTAGCAGAGGCTCAAGGGGCTCTTAGGGAATATTTCTGCTGCAGTCCCCTGAACAGAGACAGGGATGGGGGAAGTTTTTGTGATAAGATAGGATGTTTAGGTTTAGAGTAATTTCTTAACCTCCAAATAGGCAAAAGCATCTTCAGTCTTGGTGATGTCTCCTCTTTCCAGATGGACAAAGCAGCCACCAACCTGTCCGCTGGATGCTGCTCAGCAGCCCTCTCCACTTTCTGTCTAGGTGACTGGAGGTGTCAAGTGGGATGGCTCCATCAGTGTTCCGAAATGCAAAGTGAAAGCACCTGAAGTTTACCACAGAGTTTTGACATTGTCACTCTCACTGCTACATGAGGGCCTCTCGAGAATTTTTAGATAAATTCCACCTATTTTATATCATTTTTTTTAAGATTTTATTGATTTGACAGAGAGAGACACAGCGAGAGAGAGAGAGAGACAGAGCGAGAGAGAGAGAGAGAGAGAGAGAGAGAGCGCACAAGCAGGGGAGGGGCAGAGGAATAAGCAGGCTTCCCGCCGAGCAGGGAGCCCGATGCGGGGCTGGATTCCAGGACCCTGGGATCATGACCTGAACTGAAGGCAGACGCTTAAGAACTGAGCCACCCAGGTGCCCCTATTTTATATCATTTTAAAACTGAGGGCTGTTAATTCCTTGATTTATAGGAATATAAAAGGCTGCACCAGACCTAAAACCAGGTGCCTGAGTACTCAAATAGAAGTCAACTGAACTCTATTTAAAATAAAATTCAGTATGCCAGGTGACATTACCCCTCCTCATTCAAATGTATCTTGAACTTTCCTGGCCTACATTAGCGCCTCCAGATGAACAACCCCAAGACTGCTACAAATTTCAGGATGTGTTTATGGCTAAAGAATGCTACCAAAAGCCAAATGGTAGCACAGTTCTTACAGACGATGTAAAGTAGGGAGCTCTTTAGCATAGCTTGGAAATAAACACCAAGCCCAAAGGAAGTTTGAGTTAACTTTGTTAAAAACAAAGGAAGACCTTAGCAATTGCATGTTTTGCATTTCTATCGCTTTCTGTTTTGTTGGGACAAGAAGCTCTTCCGTTGGTCCATTGTTATTCCTGACCTGTCAGTTTCATCCAGTAATAGTTCCGTTTAGTCAAATAATCAGTTGATGGTGACTTAAATGGATTGACAGGTGGTTTTGAGGTCTTCAGGATAGTACCTCTGAGGCTTTTTACCCTGCGTGTGTGTACGTCTGTGTCTATGTTCTATACCCACGAATGTGGCACAGGGGAGAAACACAGCATTGACTGTCAGAGAAAGAAGATGGCTTTTTGTAAATATAGGTAGGGCCCGTGCAAACACAGCAGGTCAAATAATCCTATGTGACCTAACTGTTCTTTTTTTTTTTAATTTTTTAATTAATTAATTTTTATTTGACAGAGACACAGCAAGAGAGGGAACACAAGCAGGGGTAGTGGGAGAGGGAGAAGCAGGCTTCCCGCAGAGCAGGGAGCCCGATGCGGGGCTCGATCCCAGGACCCTGGGATCATGACCTGAGCTGAAGGCAGACGCTTAACGACTGAGCCACCCAGGGGCCCCTATTTTTTTTTTAATAGTCAGTAGAATTGTTTTCAAATGAAAAGATGGATTCTTATTTAAATAACCAGATAGTTATTTTAATTTCCCGTCCATATTCCTAAGAGCATCTACTTGTAACCATATTAAAAGCATTGCTTTGAATTATATCATGTTCTCAAATGTTTCTTCTATTCAACTGTATCTGTGACTAAGACATAGTCACATCCTTACCTTCATCAGAAACTACGTAAAACAAAAAGTTGTCAACATTTAGTATCACCGAGGACACTACGGTGCTTATTTAGGGGTTTGACTTCAAATACATTTCACAGTAATGCATCCTGGATATCTCTGTAAAGAGGCAGGGGACTGCAGTCAGAGGGACAGAGGGGAACAGTAATGATGGTAATGTTTTATTCCTTATCTAAACATAGGATACCCAGTAGTTCATCATATTACCTGACATTACATTGTATCTCAAACCTGGTTAATGACAATTATTTAAGTACTTCAGCGCCTGCTAAGAGACTTCATGCCCTATGTATAGAGAGAAAGAAGTCCAAGATAAACTGTGTTTGAGCTCATTTTAAAGGTGATTATTTATCAACTCCTCCGCTTCCCCCACCTATCTGTTCTTTCTCAAAGGGAGACCTCCCCAAAGCTTGCAGGTTGCTCTCAATTGCTGAGCCCCTGTGAAAAGTAGTGAGGTAATTTATTTTCCATGGAAATAAATGGAAACTCTGAGAGCATTTATTTAAAAAAATTTTTTGTGGCTATACAGATTGTAATGGGTCATTCAGAATAAGAAAATCCATTGAAAAAGATGTTTGCACGTGACCGTGCAGATTGAGCTATGCTTTCACTTGCTGCTGCATACGACGTGCTTCCTGTATCTGCATGGCAACATGACGTAGTCACGTCAGCAAATTAGCAAATTCCTAATGCTCTTCTTTTTTCCTCCATAGCACTTCCGCAGACCTCCTCATCCAACTGCCAGGCCTTAGACACTTCTTTCACCTTCTCCACATTTCTACCAGTTCTGTTCCTCTTAGTGATTAATGACTGGTCATCACTACATTTCATTTACTCACTCTCCCTGAAGTCTGCTAGGATTAAGCCTGAGGAATGTCAAGGAAGTAAGAGGGGAAAGTAGCCAGATAATACTTTCATTTGCATTCCTTTTCAACAGAGGAGAGTCTACAAATTTATCCCATTCCAGATACCAGTTTGCTACTTATGTAGGAATCCTGAGAGCAAGATGGTATCGGAGTAGAGGTTGGTCCTATCATTTCAGGAGTAACCACCGCTTCTGAAATCACAGGCCCCGAGAACAATGAACAGGGTCACCCTTTACAGCCTAGCTGTGCTTTTGTTTGAGAAAAGATAGCCCTTCAATGCTGAGAAACCCAGCTTCCAGGAACTCCAGGCCTCAGCTCAGCCACTGTCTTTCACGTAGCCCTGCAGAGAACAATTGTGTGAAGCACAATGACCTCAGAAGCCCAAAGCCTTGCAGGCTATTTATGAATGCAGTGAGCTCAAAAAATGGGCTCAGGATGAGGAAACCCTATCAGAGCCCAATTTAGCTCCCACTCTGACCATCCTATGAGAAAACAAGTATAAATATAGCAATAATCAGTTCAAAGGTAGAAGGCCAGTTGACTGCTGTGCTTCTGAGAACAAAAATGAGATCTCTAGAGATGTTTTAGCCAGAGAAGTAGATTTCTGGGGACATTTGTTGCTGAGGTAGTTAATTAAGGTGTTGTTGTTGTTGTTGCTGTTGTTTCTCGTTTGTTTGCTTTTAATGGCTCTTATATTCCGAAGGTGAAAATCTAGCCAATGAATTCTCAGTGTATGGAAGAAAACAACTCATGTTCAAAATGAGACTAAATAGTATTGTTCATCTCCGAAATATGATGGCCTCATTGTTCTTTCCAGAGCATTCTGAATAGATATGGCAGTTCTGGCCATATTGGGTTAATGCAACTGTACATCTTGTTTGTGGGAATTAAGCCTGGCCTGAAGATGCCCTCAGCAGACTTCAGTATAATTCACCTGATGTGACATATCCATGTGAGTAATTATATATATATAATCAGTTTGAAACAGGGAGTCAAGTCCTAGCTGTTGAAAGGCATTTGCCAAGAGAGTACAAATAATTTTGTTGTGACTTTGTAGAAACTTTTTCTTTGAATTTTCGTGTATCAAAATGAAACTTGATCCCATCTTTATATTCTCTGAAAGGATATGGGATAAACTTTATGGATTTCTTCTATTGAAAAAAAAATGGATTTTTCATGTGTACTAATTAGAGAATCAGTTGCTTATCATTTGTAGCTAAGAGCTGGTGACCCTTTCTCTCTACAGTCCCAGGTACATACAAGGCGAGTGAATGGCAGACTTACGTTTCTCTGGTCAGTCTCTACTACAGATAAAGAATCCATACCCAGGGCAGTGGGGCCATTTGTGAAACAATAGAATTCTTAATACAACAATGGCCCCTGAAAAGCAAAGCTTTGTAAATGATGTGGAGGAAATGACATCATTTTTAGACCTAATGAGAGTCTTAATGTTTCATAGATCATAAGAGCACAAGTCATCCAGCTTGACAAAATGTGTCCATTCATAAAGAAATCTTCAGAACAGGGTTAGAATTAGGCTTTTAAAGTCAGGAGGACAGGGGCCCTTGGGTGGCTCAGTCGTTAAGCATCTGCCTTCGGCTCAGGTCATGATCCCAGGGTGCTGGGATCGAGCCCCGCATCAGGCTCCCTGCTCAGCTCAGCAGGTGGGAAGCCTGCTTCTCCCTCTCCCACTCCCCCTGCTTGTGTTCCCTCTCTCACTGTGTCTCTCTCTATCAAATAAATAAAATCTTAAAAAAATAAAGTCAGAGGGGTGGACAAAAAAAAGAAAACAACCTTTTAATCTTTTTATTCTGCATAATTATTTTGATGGTACTAAGTGATAATGAGAATGGCTCACTGCCCATCTGAGAATTTGTGACTTTAAAGAATTAGAAATGCATGAGTTTGTTTTTTTTTTAAGTCAAGGAGAGAATTCAAAACTGTTAAACAGAAAATAATAAAAAGCAATTTTACAAAATTATTTTTTACCTTAGGGAATGATTTCAAGTTATATCCAAGATTCTAACTGATGGGTTGACAGATGTGTCTGAACTTCACAAAGGAACATGAATTCAAGGGGAAAAGGGTATTTTGGGAAGGAAAGAGCTTCATTTAAAAAACATTGAAATAAACGTTCGAAAAACTGCTTTTGGGAAATAGGAAAGGACAAATTAACCAGGGACAAGGATGGATATGAAACCTACATGTACGTATAGAGAGGTGCAAACACAGAAGCTGATGGACGTGTATGTATGTCAGGACAATCTCTACCCACAGACTGAAGAAGTCCAACCAGTCACCTTCTAGGGTCCGATATGTAAGAAGAGTATTCTGTTCTGTAGTGGTTTCAGTGAAAGCTTAGGATTTTGATACCACAGCTAATGTCTGCAAACAAAAAAATGAAACATTAAACTCCCCAGTCTAAGTTCCAGTAAGGGTTGCATCATAAAGTCCCCCAATCCAGCAGCTTAATTAGGAGCTCGGTCTTGACAGCAAATGTCAGGATATGTCAATATTGGATGAATCTGGTATGTGCTATCACAGCATAGCTGAGAAATTCTAGTACATTAAACTTGATCACCAGACCTGGTGACTCTGAAGGCAGTTGTGACATAAAGCTTATTTCAAAGCAATGAATAGGGATGTACACTTAAGTATAATCAAGATCCTACATAAATCTTTCATCACTGTTTATGTTCGTCTAAGTCTCTCTTCAGCTGCCTGAAACATCTCAAAAGGGGAGCTTTGTTTATTTCCTAATTGTGATTTCAGATTGTTTAGAGAAGATGTATTACCATGTACGCACCGGTCCATATACATAGATGGTGATGGTTAAAGAGAGGTATAGCATTGGTCATCTCTGGATTCCTCTCTTTACTCTTAGCACAATGACTTGCTCACAATAAATATTTATAAAATATAAATGCTTCCCTTACATATTACTGCATTACCGTCATTAAAAATGATTTTTATTTTACCGTGGGAGAGCTTGCTGTGTCTTTGCAGTCATGGTTTTGCATAGCACATAGTGGAAAGCACTGAACTGAGAAGCAGGTGGAGCTAAGTTCTGCTTCTGCTACTTTTCATTAGCCGGGTGATCTCCAGGGAGGTCAAGTCAATTCTAGAGACTCAACTTCCTCCACTGGAAGACAGGGAAGGAAAATGTACCTGGCTCATTTCATAAGATGGTGGTGAGGACTGCTTGAGATACGTGAATGCTTGGCATACAATGTACAGCCCACACCAGGGTGCATCTTAATACAGTTTAACAATTAATTGTTAAACTTTCATGCTATCCTTATTACTTTCCTCACATTTATAGCTACAAGACATTCTCCATTTTCAGCCAGGGGTAAACGCTAGGATTTAGTTAGGGCAGAGACTATTCAACAGGGCTTTCGCAGAATGAATATTACAGCTTTTGGAAGCCATTACTCATTATATTGAAAGGTTTAATGTTGAAGAGAGACTCATGTTTTGCCAACGAAGGAAACATGCAGTCTATAATGTGCAAACAATATAAAAATTATTGTTTGCAAGTCTTTTTGTATCTAATTCTAGGATTGCCATGGAACTGGAAAAGAAGAAAATGAGATATATGTAAAAGCTCCAAGCTTATGCTTTACCTCAACCCACCCACTCTGCAAGAACCAAAGTTTGAACTTGGTTTCTAAATTAAGAACACAGTTTCCTAGAGGTTCTATATTTGGGAGAAGGAGATTTCCCTTGTCTAGAAATACACCCTTTCCGGTGTGGTCTGCAGAGAGCCAGATGGGAGTTTTCCTAAAACCAAGTAAACAACCTCAACTCCTTTGCTGTTATCTTAAATTTGAATTGAGATCAGTAGCTTTGGAAAAATATTTGGTAATTTGACGTGAGTGGGAATTCTTCCAGTGCTGTGTTTGAAGTAGAAGGCCCCACCTCTTTGATCTGCTTTCATCACCTTGTTCTTTCTTTCATTACGGCACATACTGTGTTACAAATGGTGTTCTTTCTCCCTGATAGAAAGTCACTGAGACGAGAGACTTGATGTCTCATCTTGAGGTCTCTTGGGCCTAGCAGGAGTTTGACACGAGGTGTGTCTCCTGTAAGAAACTGTTGAAGGGGTGAATAAATAAATTGGGTACGTGTGTGTATGTATATATGAATTTATATTCAAAGACAGTGTGAAATGAACACACATTTATCCAAGTTGTTGAATAACTGCAGTCCGGTGGTAGCAATATGGTACAGTGATTAAGAGCACAGATTTGGAATAAGATAGATAGAACTGGGTTCAAAGCCACCTGTTGCCCCTTTACCTAGCCCCTGTGTGACTTAGGCAAGTTCTTAACCTCGCCATAATGATTATAGTTAGTACATCTCTTGGATCCTCATTGTCCCTATCTGTAAATTATGGGATGAGTACAGGGATTAAAGGAAGTAAAACATGCAAAATATTTAGCAGGGGTCTAAATGAAGCAATGAAGAAGTCCTCAATAAATGGTAGCTCTTGTCACTGAGTGGTAGCTGTGATAGATAAATAAAGAATGCTTTAATTATTTGAAAAGACTTTCTCCATTAGAAACCCTCTACTTTTTTTCTTTTAGGTAGTATCTTTATACAACTTTTTGTTCAATCTTATCGATGCTTTCTTTCTGGAAAACTGTTCCATTTCCAGTTTTCCTAATGCATGAATTCTTTTTTTATTCTCTTTATTGATAAATGAAATAGGGGCAGCTGATAGGCATAGATCACTCTAACTTCCTTTGGAAATTACTTCATTGATTTCTGAAATGATAAAGGACCTGTAATGTGCCTCTAAATATACTCATTAAGTCACACGTTGCTCATGGCAGCACAGGAAATCTCAACATACTGTGCAGGCATCTTCTTCCTCCAAACACACATTTTCCCAAGGGTGCCCAGCCCAGATCCATTATGGTAAGTTCTGCTGGAGCTAGAGTCGGGAATCCGAGAGCAACCTTCCAGTTCCTCATCCTCTTGGAGATCCCTTGGTGGGCAGGTTTTCAGGCTGATGTGCTAGGTTAGAACCAAGGATATTTACATAGAAGGTGATTAATTTTCACCACTCAGCTTCTTCTGTTACAGGATCAGAGTTTGGACCCTAAAAGAAGTCTCTCTTGAACAACAGAGGGCTCTGGTGAGAGGGTGGTAGAGCCCCACGCATTTCGTTTGAAGGCATCTCACCGTGACTCCTGTGTTGTGCTGTTGGGGGTCTGCTCCTAATGTCTTCCCTGTCGGAGAAAATCGTGACACTATTGGGATGAGTGGTGGCTTTGTATGTAAGCAGCTTCTGGATGGCTGCACAGGTAAAGTTTTTGACATTCCTACCAGGAGCATGGGCGGTCTTCAGATCATTTTATCAAAAGTCTGGTGGATAGACACTTGGGGGAATCATGCCCAGCAGCGAAAATTCAAGCTGAATTGAGCTGTGAATGGGGGGGTAGGGGGAGCCTTCATAGCAAAATAATTCTTTTAACCTTTTCATATTGTCCATATTTCCCTCTTACTCCATACTGAGTGTGTTTCCCCTTTGAGTTGTATTAATTTTCCTGAGACTGTTTCCCTTTGTTTCTCCCCACATCATCCAGGACCTCCAGTCTCACAGTTCAGGTGTTTAAATAATGTATTTCAGTGTTACACGGAAGAACACGCAAACACAGGAGCCTGCTCGGCAGCAGAACAGGCTCTGGCCTCCATAGCCTAAAAAAAGAACCCCATTAACGCCCTCCTGGTCCTTTTGGAACCATCCAGCACACCTCACTAATGGAAGGCTAGCTGGCAGCCACAGCTCACTGCTTTAACAAAAATGGTTTTCACAAGAAATCACAGTTCATGTGCCAAACAAGTAATTCGATCCAAGTACAGAATAATCTCCTTCTGATACCTCGTATTTATTTTGTATGTGCCCTGTTTGAACTTTTAATCATTTCCACAGAAGTAGAATTACTACCCACCATCATTCTTGGCTTTGCACTTGGGAATATTACCAGCACTCAAGAATTACCTGAGGGGTACATATTAAATTCCTGTTTTCACTTTCTTACTGGGGTCCCATCATCTCGTCACTGTTCTTGGCTTTTTAAAGTAAAAGAGGCCAGGTGAGCTTGAACCTGTTCAGACCAGCAGCCTATAGTGAGGAAAGAGAAAATCTCCTGGGTAGGGTTTATTCAAGTCCCTTTAATGGCATATTAATTACATATGACCCTGACGGCAGCTTTGGTGTCACTTTCTTCAGATAAATTATCAAGTGTTTATCCCCGGGGTTTATGTTGTTTCTCTTGGAGAAAATCCACCAGGTGTCTGAAATGACTCTAAGGTACTCCCCTTGAACCTACCCTAAACTGAGCCAGAGCTTGTCACTGACAGAACCTTAGAGGGAAGGGTTTTCATCCTCGTTGCTGCTTTTCTCCCTGAAGTTCTGTGTTCTTCTATTTGATGCTTAGATCATCCTCATGCATTAGGAGTAGTCTAAAGCTTTTCTATTAATTACTGTGAAATTTCCTTTATGGCAGACTATGCATATATATATATATATATAAATATATATATATTTAAAGGAAAATTTGGTGAAGGCTTAACCTACTTTTTCCTAAAGGATGAAAATTAATCTCTTTTAGTTCTGCATTCTTGTGTTAGGAAACTTGCATATGTCTCACTAGCTTCCTGCATCTCCCTGCTGCAATTTAAGTGAGGCTAGAGTTTGTAGGGAGACTGCTTAATTGTTGAGTATTCTTTGTGAGCTCTTTATAATAAGGGACAGCATATACTTGTATATTTCACAAGTGAGCGATTGCAGAGAGTAGTAGTTCTCTTGAGAGCTGAATAATAACATGTTTTATATTGGCAAATTTTAGATGGTTTTCTAAGGTATATTGTGTACCTACTTAAACTATTCTATGCATGTTTCATCTTTTTATTAACTTAAGCAATCATCATGGACATTGATTATATTCCTATGTCATAAGACATAATGGCCTTGGGAGTTATTGAGCTGTTTATGGCTATTTGCTCATATACACTGGTCCCATACTGCTAGACTTTTCCAATGTTTTGTCTGTCTTTTGTAAATTTTTTTCATTGCTTTTAGTGGTTGCTTTCACCTCTTGATGTGCTCTGGGTATCCTTAATGACCCCCAGCTAATAAAATGCATGAACTCTAGTGCATGGGCATGGAGGCCCATGTTTTGACTATTCTCTCCCTCGGACACTGGCTTTGAGTTCCCTATCCCACATACAGCAATGATCTGTGTTACTCTAACATTGAAAGAAATCTTTCAAATGAAGAGGTCAAATAGTGGGACATGAAATATTTGTTTATTATGTGACTTTAAATGTATACGATGCAGAAATAAAATACAGAAAAGCAAACAATGGGTATTTCCTGTAATAATAAATCCAAATGGGTTAGAATTGAAATTTTATCTCTTTTTTAAGTAGGCTCCATGCTCAGCATGGAGCCCAACACTGGGTTTGAACTTATGACATTGAAATCAAGAGCTGATATCAAGTGTTGGACCCTTAACCGACTGAGCCACCCCGATGCCCCTGAAATTTTATCTCTTTAAAAACTATATGACAACCAAGGTCAGGGTTCTTTTGTTAAAAATGCAGATTCCTGGACACACTCTAAGCCTTCTAGGTCAGAATTCCCAGAGGTAGAGTTCTGGATTTTTAAACAAGGTAATTCTGAGACAGACAGACAGACACACACACACACACACACACACACACAATTTGGGACTGTGCTGTGCAAAATGTTGAGTATGGGTTATCATTATAATAATTATTAAAGGGCTGTTGAAGCCTGGCAATGCTGGTTATCAGAAAATTCCAACTGATAAACAGAATTTCTTGATAGTTCTTTCATCATCCTGAAAGTTGAATTTAGCAGAGTTCTGTGAGATAGAAAATTTATCTCAGGGTTGAAAAATTGTTTAGGTACATGTTTTTACTCTCAAGATACTAAACGGGCCGTAGGGCATCTATGAACTTAAAAGTACAAGCAAAATTTTTTGTTGTATATATTTTTTTCAGGAAGAGAATTGATAACCGAATTTTTGTCCCCATTTTAGAGGTGAAGAAACAGAGACTCAGAGAGATAAAGGAACTCACCCTTAGTAGTTAAGAAATAAGTCGTTCTTGCCCTGAATAGTTAAGGCACTTCTTCTTAGATGGATAGAACTAGGATCCCAAAGATAGTTATGTCTGATTCTAAACACATGCTGTTTTTCAACCCAGCTCAGGGTCTCTAAAGTTACTTTAAATTCTTCCTTTTGTTATTCTTGGAGAACTGGCCTAATTATGCCACAAGGCTGTCCTTCCCACAGTCTTGATCATTCTTACCAGCTTGTTCACTACCTAACTGGTCAACCTTATCTTAATAGTCTAATCACAATGTCATCAAGTGCTTTTCTTGCCCTAGTTCTCTGCCCTATTTGATTGCATTTTGTTTCCAGGTGTTGATCATTAAGTTTCTCCAAGATCAGTTTCTGTGAGATGATCAGATAATAACCACAGCAGATAAAGGAAGTGGGCTGCAGGCAGCCCACTTCTCCATTGCCCCCATCTTCTTTCTTTTCAGCTTACACGGAATAGCACTGAAGCAGTTAGGAAATTTAAACTGCCATCTCAGGAAAGCCAACTTGATTTCTGCCTAGGAACAGGAAGTAGGATTTCTTGCCTATGGCATTGTTTGTCTCAAGTGCCTACTCATTTAAGAGACAACCAGTCCTCTTGGTTAAGTCATTTTTTTTATATAATTGTTTTTTATTCATCTAAGTTGGGCACTTTTTAAAAAATTATGTTAATCACCATACGTTACATCATTAGTTTTTGATGTAGTGTTCCATGATTCATTGTTTGCGTATAACACCCAGTGTTCCTTTCAATACCTGCCCTCTTTAATACCCATCACCAGGCTAACCCATACCCCCACCCCCCTCCCCTCTAGAACCCTCAGTTTGTTTCTCAGAGTCCATAGTCTCTCATGGTTCGTCTCCCCCTCTGATTCCCCCAGTTCATTCTTCCCCTCCTGCTATCTTTTTTTTTTTTTTTTTAACATATAATGTATTATTTGCTTCAGAGGTACAGATCTGGGATTCATCAGTCTTAGACAATTCACAGCACTCCCCAATGTCCATCACCCAGCCACCCCATCCCTCCCACCCCCCACCACTCTAAGTTGGGCACTTTTTAACAGGTGGGCTTCCTTCCCACACATGGCCTGGTAATATTCTTAATGTACAGCAGGGGTTGGAACTCTCAAACTCCTGCATGAAGTCCAAGAACAGCCAGGGAAAGAGGGAAAATGAGAGATACTGCTAGGGGATACTTCGGTAGCAGGGAAGAGACAGACATCCGGAAACCTTGTGAGACTACCATTGCTTCTGCTTTTGTTCAGGGTAATGAGTACTTTTTTTAGGTATCTGCTACATGCTGTATGCATGGCTAGGAAGGAGGTAGAGACACAGAGGTGATGAAGAAAAAGTATGTGTCCTCAAAAAGTTCAGCAGTGAGTGAAGGAGACCGAGGCATATGGGCAAGGAGGTGGCTGAGTCTGTCTGTGCATTAGGGATGCTCTCAGGGATGAAGAGTAGAAATAGCTGGTCCAATGGAGAATCAAGGAAGCAACTGCTCCTTTGGGCTGACATTGGGTTTTCTTCTCGCTCATCACCACCAGTGTTATATCAGTCTGACCGTGTGCTCCAGGAAACAAGAAATTCTCATGGGATGGTGAAATTTCCAAAGGCCTGTAACCATCTAGAGTCACTCCTCCAAAGAGGCTGAGAGCGCATCAATCTGTCATTGGAATCTGCTGGAGACCTGCTGACCAGCCTAGAGGAATTAGCATTTAGTCTCTTCCAGAAATCTTATGATCTGAAACTGTGCCCCTGGTTAAAATGAGAACTGACTCCCGAGAATAATATTCCTGGGAATATACATACACAATAAAAATAAAACAAATAGATGAATAAGTCTATGGCCAGACTGAAGTTTTTCCCTGAAATAGGCTTTTGGATTAGCTGGACTTTGCTGTTCAGATTTTTCTTCCTGGAAATATTTTGGAATCATTGCTTCAAATGTTTTATGTTCATACTTGGCCAAAATTATATTATTAAACTAATTAATTTGAAACAATTTAAATGTAGTTGGGTAACTAAACAGAATTGATCCTGTACCGATTAGTTAACATCACACTAAAAATGTAAGGATATGAAGTAAAATACATTTTTGAATAATGCCTTCGTAAAGCCTACTACAAAAAAGTTCACTCAACTTGATACCCTTCTTTTCTGGAAGATCTCAAAACAATGCTTAAAACCTACAAATTTATATTTTATGTTATAAATATCAGTGTTCTAGTTTGATATCCTATATCAAACACCTATCAGGTAACGGGTTCAATTCTGGGTGCTAGACTATAGATGCAAATGGCATGGGCCGCTTTCCTTCTAACAGCTCAATGGTAATAAGGTGGGCAGACCTACAAACACCCACTCACAAAGTCCTGTGATCACTGCTGCACAAATGGAGTGTATGGAGTATTTTAGGAGTTCAGAATGGGAAGTGACTACTCATCAGAAGGAGGTATGGGCAGAGATGGCAGTGGACTAGGGCTTTGAATGGTAAGTAGAAAGCAGTTTGATATGATCAGGTTCACATTATCAAGGAAAAGAATAAAAAAATGTTATAACTTCAGTTATTTAAAAATAACTTCTGGTATAATGATTAGTAGTATGCTGTACTTCATCAGTTTGGAATACAATATGAAGAGACATTTATTTCAATTATGCTTCTGATTCCCCTCCTTTCCCAGGAGGGAAGTTTACACATGTAAACTCAACTGGTATTTATTGAGCTCTTACTCACTCCAGGCCGGACACTGGTCAGACACTGGGGATAGAGACAATGCCCTGCTTTTACAGAGTTTGCATACTAGTTGGGAGAAGCAGTGAATAACCCAGCAAACCAGCAGTCTGCCCAATAAACAAACATCAAATAAATAACAAGGAAAGTGTAAGAGCTATGCCAGAATTAAATTTGGGTGATGTGATGAATGATGACAGGGTAGTCAGACAGGGCTTTCTGAGGGCAGGGGATTGGAGCTGAGGTCTGAATGACCACTTCCAGAAGGAAAGCCCTCTTGGCTGGAATACATGAGTGAGGGTGAAAGAGACAGGGAGCAGGGACAGTCCTGCAGCGCCTGGTGGCAGTTTGGATTTTAGTGTTGTTGTGATGCAAAATCGTTAGCACCTTGTAGGTAGGGGAGTGGTGTGATCTGATGAATAGTTTTAAGAGATTCAACTGTATGGAAAACGGATCTAGCTGCAAGATTGGAAGCAGGGTGAGTAGCTAGGAGCTTTGATGGTGGCCTAGGTGAGACTCAAAAAGGACTTGGAAAGTGTTCACCCATGGGGATATGTTATGTGGCACTAATTAGACCTGGATAAGGTATGGGAGGGGAATTGGAAATGACTTCTGGGTGGTCCCACCGATACCACAATGCTGTTAAAGGCTCTGAAACATTGTGGTCTCAGAGATTTCCAGGTTACCCTATCCCGTCAGGCCAATGGTATTTCCTGGATGTTTCCTCTCTTGATATCAACTTGATCCAAGCAAAGAAACTATCTTCATCTTCAACAGTCCAAATGCCCAACTAAACCACAGTATGCCGTTGCAGATATTATTGAGAATTTCAAGTTTCAACACGGTTAACATCAGACTCAGGGTTCCTGCCTGAAGACCAGGTCCTGGGGTTAGCTTTCTCTCCTGGACCAAATGGAAATCTTTGTTCTCCTAATTCAGAGTCCAATTACCGCTTATCCGCCTGTCATAGATGACATTTCATCTCCCCTTGGTTCTGGATGATTAACAGGGAAAACTCTTTGCTTGCATGAGAATCTTATATGCGTCCATCTACAACATACAGTTAGAATTTCTCCACCAAGAAACAGCAATGAAAATAGTAGATCCAAAGCCTTGATGATTTATCCAAAAAAACCTTTTTGTAAAGTAGTTAGAGCCCAATTTACATACATATTTGTGGGCAAGCATTATTTAATAATAAAGTATGTTCAAATTTTCATTATAAAACCCAACATTTAACACTATTCTGCAGTATATATATAGATATATATATATCTATATATATCTATATATATCGGTTTAGGGCCACTTTGTTAAATTCTCAGAGAGTAATGGGTAAGAATTTGCTTTATTTTACACTTTTCACTAAATAAAGCTTTTATTTAATGGTGTTCTCAATTTGATTTGATTTGGAACAAAGAGATTCTTCTCTAAAAGTAATGGTTTCTCAATCTTTGGAAGCCAATTCTAACAAGATCTTTGGCAATTTTCCACAAATAAAACAATAAATCAATTTAAAATTTCCTTTGATTGCTTTTCCACTTATAATTGCTATACCACCATCAGAAAAGGAAGACAGTATGTTATATGAAGGGTTGAGTTTTTAGTGATAAGTGGGGATTATGTCTTTTAGATGTGATCCAGAGAAGTGATTTTGTTGAAGATTGGAGGGGGTGGGTGAGTGCCAGGGAACTAGTACATTAAAATTACCTGAGGATATTTTTCTAGTAGATGTGGCTCTCTGTCTTGCTTGAGAACCACTCATTTATAGTCAGCAGTATAATAGGCACAAGCACATTTAACTGTGCAAAACCAGCTTTGTAAATTCTGATCATGGAAGAATGAGTCATGGAACTGAGGCACCAATTGGTGTACATGTGACACATAATTTATAGAATAACTTATTTTGAAAGTGACTTGTATGTAGACCTCGACTACGTTAGAGATGGAGTTTCTTAGAAATAGAAGTCATCTTTGCACATGTTATGCCTTTTGGATATGGGAGACAACTAAAATATCTTTTTTAAGATTTATTTACTTATTTTGGAGAGAGGGCGGGAGCTCTCATGCACGTATGGTGTGGGGGATGGAGGGGGTAAAGGGCAGTGGGAGAGAAAGTCAATCAGACTCCATGCTGAGCATGGAGTCCAACGACGGATTCCATCCCACAACCCTGAGATCATGACCTGAGCCAAAACCAAGAGTAGGACACTTAACCAACTGAGCCACCCAGGAGTCCCCTAAAACATTCTTAATAATTTCAAATAATGTGCTTCCCTGAAGAATAAGGAATATTCACATACCAACTTTAAAGTGAAAGATTCATAGTTCTTTAATCTTTCATTTTCCTTGAATGTTGGCTATCACCTATCTTAAAACAGGATCTCAAAACAAAAAAGGATGGGGGGAAGTCCTCCAGGGAGAATAATGATATTACTGAGGAGAGACAGATGGCCCTCAGGTATGGTTTCTCGAGCCCACTGGAACATACTCTGTCTTTTCCTCCCTCCTTCCTTTTCCGTTATATTCAGCTGGTCCTCCTTTGTCTGTTTCACTTTCTCACACACAATCACCTTTCACAAATTGAAAAATAATATCACTGGGTCTGAGAGACTCTGATGTGAAATATTGCAAATGGTCACAGCAAATTCTGTGCCACGAGAAAGACCTTTAGAGAGAATAACTTCGTGAAAAATATGAAGAAATGAGAAAATGCACTTGAAACGAACATACCTTTGTTTATTAACATGACCTGAGTACACTGGGTCTTTCATTTTTTAAAATAGTTCTCAAAGGAATCTCATAGTAGCATTCATTCAGTAGACAATATTCTTCACACATATGTTCCATTTGTCACTTGCCCCAAGTAGGTTTCCATCAAAGGCTCCATAAGCTACCTTACCACTTAATCTAACTCTAATTTCAGAACTTCATTTCATTTAGGGATACAGATAAGGTAGTCCATGAAGGGTTTCTGGATTTCTCTATCCATTTTTACTTCTTTCAGCTCCTGATTCTTAGGCACAATTACACCCTCTGGCTCATTCTTCTAGTAGTTAAAGCGAGATGCTACTTCTCATCTGAGAGGCCAGCTGTCCAGGAAGCCAACCTGTTGACTCTTACTCACAGAGATACTTGTTCTAGATTCTGGCTTTGAATCCCCACCCACTTAACTCTCTGACCTTGCCTTTTTGTTTCTAGTATATGTGCTCCCGTATTCTTGGTATCCTTCCCCATTGCAACACCATGTACTTAGTTAAGCACTTGATTCCTAGCAGAAAATTACTTTCCTCAAAGCTCGGCGCTCTGCTTGTACAAGAAAACCATGCTAGAATTGTTTCTCTAGATACACAGGTTGATTTGATTTTTACTGTGGCTCTCCCGTCCCCCAGCAGTTCTTGCTTTGTCTGTGAATCACATATAAAGGCTCCCAAGGTAGGGACTCTATCCATATTTTCCAAAAGAAGTTTTGAAAACCTCCCTCATCTTTCAGCACAAAATACTACATGCAAGGGAAGCTTCATTTTGACCCTTATTTAAAACAGAGAAAAATGATTTTTTTCAAACCAAATTTGCTCTCTTGAAGTTCATTTCCTCTGTTAATTTTTGATGATACATGTTTATTTATAATTTAAAAATGAGAGGAGAGTACCTAATACTGTGGGGCAAGTTTAAAACACCACCGTTGTGTTCCCAAGTGCTTTCTAAGCCTTCTCTGTTGTTATTAATACTTGAGGTCTCTAAATTGATGTTATGGACACCATATTTCTGTCAGAGCAAACTTACCTGGGGTAAAATCCTTAACATCTGACTTCATGGGCCTCACAAAGTGAAGAGCCAGGTGAAAAGCCCAGTGAATCACAGCATGCCTGTGGTACGGTGTCAACAAAATGTGGTCCAGCTGGCTTCTGCTTACACACACTTCCTCTGGTGCAAATGGACATGATGATGCCATTCTAGCTGCAAGGCCAGGCAGTTGTATGATAAAGAGCGTTCATGAATATTTTAATCTCCTCAGACAGCAACTCCACATAGTCACTCCAACATCTGGATAAAAAAAGAAATTCTGGACTGTTTTCATCACCAAGGAAAGATTCTGGGGTCATTCCACTTAAATCATAGAGGTATCTTGAGGTCAGGGATAAAGAGGTGATAAGTCAAACTTCTTTCTAGTTTGCTGAAGTTCTGAATACAGTAGTCCAGTGATGTCAATCCATGGGCTCAATAATCTGAAGGGATCCGAAGGACTTTAGAATAAGCAAATTATTTTCTAATATTTCATTGCCTTCCTCCTCTCAGGCAAAATAGGATAACTAATACAAACAAAAGTTGTTGCCCATCATCAAGTCCAACTCCTTCATAGAAATTCTCTGGTATGTTAGCCCCAAAGGTTTAGGATTCTAAAGACATTTAGAGAACTCCAAAGTTTGGTAGTCTATAACCAAGTGGGTTGAAGTAGTGTTTAACTATACTAGTAACATAACTCTAAAAATTTACAGTGATCCTTCTATAGACTTCTGTGTAGACAGAATCCTTTAAACTATTTTGCATATTACAAAGGATTTATCACAATTAAATGACCTAAAAATGCATTTAAATTTTGGCAGATGACATACAGTAACCTTGCCTTTATGACAGTTGATTTTTAATTTGTATCTTAAAAAAAATTCAGGCTACCTGGAACCTTTCAGGTTCCCTGGAAATAGATAAATGGGAAGTATGTTAATCAGCTATAAATCTGCTTTCCCTTAGACTCTCCCCCAACTCAAAAGCAAAAACAAAACCCTAAAAAAACAAATTCTGTTGCCAATATTTTCTAGTTTTATAGCACACTTAGTAACATAGCTAAATGAATTTAAGTCTTCATTGAGCGTATTTATCGAAGATGACTGGAAGGATGAATGAGATTTCAAAGGAGTGATGTTTGCTCTGCTTTCTAAAGCTCAGGCCTCTAATCCATGGTATTCTCATTAAGCTATACTATCAGTGCAGTCCAGGGAAATTTGCCCCAGACTTGATAAGGAAGTCTACCTGAGGTCCTCTTCCCCAGAAAAGTTGTTCCACGACAACAAAGGGTCGAGGAGTAGCAGAAGGAGGTTAAGGTGTAGAAGAGCAATTAGTGCTCATGAGAGTCTAAGAAGATTCAATCTTCTGTGGGCCCTCAGGTGTGATGGCAGGATGGGGCTAGGCCAGGGCTGCTAGGGCCTTGCTGAGAAGGAGAATTCAGGATGGTCAGAGATGGGTCGTTCTAGGGTATGGGTGAGGACAACGGACAAATATGTGGATTACTACTGCTGTCCCCCCAGAATCTCTAAACTACATCTGTGACAAAGAAGCCCACTTTTCTCCAAATCAAAGGAGCACAGAAATGCTAGAGAAAGAGATTGTTCATTTACATGCCTTCCACTAAAATTCTGCAAAGTCCAAGGGTCTCTATGTGTGTGGCCTTCGAGAAAAAAAGCGATGTGGTTGAATTTGAGAGCCAAAACAGGCTAATGGTGGTCAGATAAGCTCTCTGGGGGACAAAAACAACACATAAAACAGGATGAGATTTAAAAGGGTCTTGATACTCTCGTCCTAGAAGATCAACAGTAAAAGGTGAACATGAAAAAAACAGGAATTTGGATCAGTTCAGATGCATCTCAAAGGTTAAATGCCACAATAGTGTTAACTCTCCAACTTAAAGACAGTTTCTCATAAAACATCAGGAATGTTTTCCCCTTAAGGTTAGCAAAAATAACCTATTTTTTGAACTGTACCTCTAATTTAGGCTTGGGTCCAGAAGAGAAGACAAATCATCTGTCTACATATTTAGGATTTTGATCGAGGCCTGTAATTCATCACAGACCTTTGTTCTCCTTTCTTAAGACCTCTTAGCACCGTGGCTCCTGGCTGGGTGGCTTGAGTATCACTATTCAGCCATTTCTGTCCTTATTGACATCCCAGGCTGGGCTAGGCATGTAGTTACTCAGCTGCTGGGTTTCACTGCAGGAAGGGGGTCCATTTTAGGGGAGAGTGAAGTGAGGCTCCGGTCTAATTTGTTGAATAGGTTGTAAACAGCTTTGGATATTTCAGGACAAAAGACTGCATTTAAAGGTAAGATGTTATTATAAAGAGCGGTAATAAGAATAATAACAGTGATTAGTGTTCTAATAAAATACAAACAAAGGAAATGAGTACATGTATCTTTAATAGTCTGAGGTTAACACAACAAACCAAACAAAATAACGAAGTGAAACCAGCTTTTTATTACTTCTTTAGAGTTGACAATGTCTTGCCCACTGAAGGTATTTGTCTTTGCAGGAGGGTATGTGAAAGCTGCCTTAATAATAAAGGAATCAAAAAAAATAATAATAACCAAATGATACCTGTATTCCTTCAATACATTTAAATCTAACTTTAGCATTTAATGAAAGGAAAGAATAGTTTGGTTATACTGTGTAAACCAGCATGCTGTCAATTGCCAAGAAAAAAAAAAAGTACTTCTAGCCAGTTCTTCCTCTCCTTATGGAGCACAAAGGGGTGGTGGTACTAGGTTAGGAAGGATTCTCTGGGCACATGGATTGTAGCTGACTCTCTTCTCTTGCAAGTCCTTCTCTTTAATGTGAGATTTGGAAAACTTGGCTTCCCTTGGGTGACAGACATGGAGCTAGAAAAGAGCTTCTAATTCCAGAGGTGGGTTCAGAAGGCAATGGAAGAAACCCAGGTGTTGATATTCCCTAAGGCAGAGACTGCACTGTGGAAGTGATCTCAAATGATGATGCAGATAAGGTGGTAATAACTATGCGTGTCTGCCATAAATTAAGGGGCTTTTCCAACTCCCAAGTCTCCTTCCTATGACACAGTGCGTGTGTGCATGTGTGTGTGTGTGTGGTTTCTTTCATCCACATTACCACATATTCCAACGGACAATACCAACAGGAAATGCAGAGGGTGAGTGTCTGGAGATGACCCTGGCGTTTGACCCAGCAAAGGTCCCGGAAGCAGGAACCTCTTCCAGGAAGGAGGGGGCTGGGAAACACTCCGCTGCTGTATTATTCTGTTTGTAAAGGGCTGTCCTTGAAACCTGTAAGGGTTTGCGTTTTCTCCTGGGAGAAAGAAGTAGTAATTAGACAAAGCAATTTTTGACTCATGGTTTAATATTGCTCCAGAAAGGAATTAGAAATTATTTTCTTCTTGGGGCGCCTGGATGGCTCAGTCAGTTGAGTGTCAGACTCTTGGTTTCTGCTCAGGTCCTGATCTCAGGGTCCTGGGATCACTCTGTATTGGGCTCCACGCTCAGTGCAAAGTCTGCTTGTCCCTTTCCCTCCCCCTCTGCTCCTCCCCTTGGCATGGGTGCATGCGTGCTCTCTCTCTCTCAAATAATAATTATTTTTTTAAAAAAATTTTTTCTTCTCATACATGTATGGTTTGGCTCACAACTAAATGTGTATATAAGGTGATAAGGTGGATTTGCTGTGTTTATTGTAATGGGAGTTTTCCCTCTGCCTTAGATAGGTACTTCAATTGATAGAAAGTTACAAGTTGAAGGGAATTCTCTATCAAAAGAACAGAGATAAGCATATCTACTATGTTTACAAATTCATTTATTCATGCAGCAAACACTTAACTGAATGCTTAATAATAGTTCAAAAATTAAATAGGTCTGCATAATTCTAAACCATATCTTATTTGAACTCTGCTAAGATTATGTTACTGATCACTATGACATATGAAGTTGAGTTCTAGGAAAAAAGTAGAAAATTTGTGGCCAGTATTTTTTGAGTAATTTCTCTTTTACGATCGCCGTTCTGTCCCTTGATGTATATTGTCTCATCCATCCTCATTTGGTAGTGGTGCCCATTATTACTTTTGTTGTAGAGATGAAGGACTTGGGCTTAGGTTGTGTCTATTGCTCAGGCTGCCATACCTAAGTACCACAGATGGGTGGCTTAAACGACAGTTTGTTAGTTTCTCAAGTTCAGGAAGCTGAAAGTCTGAGATCAAGGTGTCAGGGGGGCTGGTTTCTTCTGAGGACTGTCTCCTTGGCTTGTAGATGGTCATCTTTTCTCTGTGTCATCACATCATCTTCCTTCTGTATGTGCCTGGGTCCAAATTTCCTCTTCTTAATAGGATGCTAGTCTCAGTGGATTAGGGTCTGCCCTAATGACCTCATTTTTACTTTTGCCTCTTTAAAGACCCTATCTCCGGGGGCGCCTGGGTGGCTCGGTCGTTAAGCATCTGCCTTCGGCTCAGGTCTTGATCCCAGAGTCCTGGGATTGAGCCCCGCATTGGGCTCCCTGCTCAGCGGGGAGCCTGCTTCTCCCTCTCCCACTCCCCCTGCTTGTGTTCCCTCTCTAGCTGTCTATCTCTCTCTGTGTCAAATAAATAAATAAAATCTTAAAAAAAAAAAAGGAAAAAGGAAAAAATAATAAAGACCCTATCTCCAGGTATAGTCCGATTCTGAGGTACTGGTGGTTCAGACATCAACATCTGAATTTGGGGTAGTTGGTGGGGAGTTCATAATTTAGCCCTTAACAGAGGTTAAAATAAGTTTCTCAAGATCACATAGAAAGCAAGTGGTTCAGCCAGGATGTGAATTTCCTCATGCTCTCTTTGTTAGCCTTAGGATGACTTCACATAATAGTGCTTCTTCTATTTCCCTAGTTCACGTCCTTACTGATCACCTAGTATGCGCCAGACTGTGCTGAGGGTGCTGAGGCCAGAGCCATGAGCAAGATTCCCAGACTCCCTCTCGTTCTTTCGTTCGTTCATTCATTCATTCATCAGAGCAAGAGAGAGAGGACACAAGCTCCGCAAGTCTCTCTATAAACAAAAATAACTAATTCACTCTGAGTGTTTAATGAATGAAGGGCAATGCCCTACTTACCTTCTTGGATATTTTGCTGTGGCCAATGAGTTTAATCACTTCATACAGTAATTGGTTTTGAGTCAGGATTTCATTTAGGTACGAGTTGGAAGAAAAAATATACAGGTAGATCTACATGTTAGGACAATGGCTGCAGGACTTCTCTGTGGCACCACATTTATTTGCATAGTATTCTTCAGTCTCAAAAGTGTTTTCATGGGTATTACCTCTCTTGGGCACTGTGACAAGCTCTGGGCCAAGGCAGGGTGGGTGCCGTGTGTTACTGATATTCCCTGCTCCCCATCGGAAGAAGCTGAGGCTCAGCTGGAGAGTGACCTTCCAGGTCAGACAGCTAGGAGGTGTGGAAGCTTAGAGGAGGGCCCATGTTGCACATGGGGGGGCTCTGTGGCACAAGGGGGGTTGGCAGGCAGAGGGAGAAGCAGGCTCCCTGCTCAGCAAGGAACCCGATGTGGGACTCGATCCCAGGACCCTGGGATCATGACCTGAGCTGAAGGCAGATGCTTAATGACTGAGCCACACAGATGTTCCCCCAGACTCCTCTCTTGATGAAGCCTGCTGTGGTCAAGGAAGAGGCAGGTAACAAATGAAACACGAAACACACAAGGTAATTACACAAATGTAGTAAATAAACAGGGAAATAAACAGAACAATGGATAAAACCTAACTAGGTGGGATGAGAGAGTGGGAGGCTACTTTTGAGAGGAGGGTCCCACAGCATTCTCTGAGAAGCTAATCTTCAGAATGAGACCTGAAGCAGAGTGTGGAGATCTGTTTTTGCATAAGTCACTTCCCAGAACTGCTCAACATAGGTATTAGGACAGAGTCGCGTCTCTGCAAAGCAGAGAAGATGTGAGCATCGGAGTGGAAAACACTGGGAGTCACTGTGTGGAAGAGTGGGAGTCAGACAACATGGGCCCTCCTCTAAGCTTCCGCACCTCCTAGCTGTCTGACCTGGAAGGTCACTCTCCAGCTGAGCCTCAGCTTCTTCCGATGGGGAGCAGGGAATATCAGTAACACACGGCACCCACCCTGCCTTGGCCCAGAGCTTGTCACAGTGCCCAAGAGAGGTAATACCCATGAAAACACTTTTGAGACTGAAGAATACTATGCAAATAAATGTGGTGCCACAGAGAAGTCCTGCAGCCATTGTCCTAACATGTAGATCTACCTGTATATTTTTTCTTCCAACTCGTACCTAAATGAAATCCCGACTCAAAACCAATTACTGTATGAAGTGATTAAACTCATTGGCCACAGCAAAATATCCAAGAAGGTAAGTAGGGCATTGCCCTTCATTCATTAAACACTCAGAGTGAATTAGTTGTTTTTTGTTTATAGAGAGACTTGCGGAGCTTAATGCATTCCCTTTGAGAACTGACCAGGCATGACCAAGCGTACCCTCATTGGCCAGCGCAGGGTCTGGCCGGGGCTTGATTTAGAGGAGGGTCCACAGAGCTGTGTGGGAGAAGTGGGAGGGGATAAGTCTCTGTCACTCTCTGCTTTTCATAGCTAAGAACCCCTGAGGCACATGGAAATGATTCTTATCCCTTGACAACCAGGACACTTTTACCATAATGGGGAAACTTCAGAACTTGGGAAAATAAGTTTCTGTTGTCTAAGCCACCTAGTTTGTGGTAATTTGTTACAGAGGCTCTAGCAAACTGATCCAATCTCCCTAAGCCTTATTTCTTCATCTATAAAACAGGGATAATAATGGGCACCACTATTAAATGAGGATGGTTGAGATAATATATAAAGAGACATAACATAGGGATTGTTAAGAGAGAAATTCTCAAAAATACTGGCTACAAATTTTCTACTTTCTTTCTAGAATGTAACTCCTTCATATGTCATAGTTGTCAGCATGATAATCTTGACAGAGATAGGAAACGGTTTAGAATCATGCACACCTATATAATTGTGAAGTAGCACCATGACCACCATTATTAAGCATTAAGTAAATGTCTCCTTGAGGGAACACAGCAGCAGGTGCACAACCAACAGGCTCCGTCTGGCCTCCACGCCTCTATGCATGCTGTTCCTTTTATTTGGAACGCTCTTTTCACAGGTCTTTGCGGGACTGGTTTCTTCCCACCACTCCCTTCCCATCTCAAACATGATTCATCAGAAAAGGCTTCTCTGACCACCTGGTTTACCTCCTTAAGCCAAATCACCTTCTACCAGCTCACCCTGCTCTGTTGTCTTCACAGCACTCAGCACTCTAAATGTATCTCAAATATCATTCCTTCACTGTTTAGTATCTGTTTTATCCCATGACACACCAAACTCTGTGAGAGCAGGGACCCCAGTGTATTCATCACTCTCTCCCAGTGCTTGGATCAAAATAGTTGGTCAATAAATAGTCACCGAATCAAGGAAGGGATGACGGCATGGGGGAAACTATTCGAGGTAAAGCTGAGTCCTAGGCCAGGGATTGATTCTGTGCACAGTAAAACATTACCTAAATTACATAATGTCCTTGGGCTCCACGGGACACGGTTCCCTTGGGAGGAGAGGTAGTGAGGTATAGAAAAGACAGTAGATAACAGGAAATCAGGTAGGCCTGGGTTCACCACCCAGATTTGGCCTATTTAGGTACACTCCATTGAGGATGTCACTCAATCTCTACAAGCCTCACTCTCCCATAAAAGACTGGAAATACTACCTCAGTGCAGAATGGTTGAAAAGATTAAATGAAGCAATGTTTCCAAAGCACATGGCAAACAGATCAGTAAATGGCATCAATTATTTTTAATAAAGAAACATAAAGGGCAAGCCACTCCTCTTTTGACCTAGTAAAAGGAGTTGAAGGGAAGTGTAAAAAAAAAAAAAAAACAACTAAAAGCGACTTTGACAGTTTAATGCAAAGAGCTAGTGGATCCTATGCCATCTGGGGAATGGAGATTAGATTTGTAATTGCCTGGCCCTGAGGATCCTCCTTGGTCCTACTGGCCTCCCTCAGACCACAGTGCAACTACACCTGAGGGCCACAATGCTTCTTTGATCAGCAGAAGCATTTTCACACTAATGAAAAATTCCTAATTTTAAGAAGTTATTGAAAGAAATGAATATTTAATTCCCTAATATTACTATCTGGAGAAGAGAGCTTTAAAAGAGCCCAAAGGTGTATGTCAGCAGCATCCGTCTCTGTTAGTCAAGCTGCCATGATATCCTTCATCTGTAACTTAAGGGAGGGAGAAGACTCCATGCACCTGAGCTGATGGATGCTGATTTCAGCAGGCTCCTCCGGGGGTAGCACCCGCATGAAGGATGTGTGCAGGAAGTGTGCAGGTGTTCCTCCTGCTCTATTCAGGTTTGCTAAGTGGTGACAAGTCATCATTTTCCCATGAGTGGCCGCCTAGTCCTTTCTCAGACTTCTGAATCAGGAAAGGCTTGGGGCCATTTTCCCAGCAGAAGCAGTCGCCCAGGAAAGACTAGGTGCCTGAGCATCCTCTCCCTGTGGCCTCATGCTTTCTGAAACAGGCCCAAGGAAAAAAACGCCAGGAGGCACGTTGATGAGAGTAAATGGTGAAGAACAGCGGGATATGCATTAGAGCTGAGTGCACACTACGAGAATAATTAATATAGTTGTTTAATTTCATTCTAGAACTATCTCAGTCTTTGGCCTGCTTTGTCTAAAGAGAGAAGTCTGATTGCTCTCTGAAAAGAGGTGACTGGACTTTTCTGAAGAGTTCTGGGTTCCCCATCTTGAGGAACCTTCCACTCTCTTTCTTATCCTCCACCCTCCTTCTCCCACATAGTAGAGATCCTTTGGAGTGTCACAAATGATGCTTTTCTTTTTCTGTAGAGCACTTGAGTAAAAACAGGAAAAAAAAAAGTTGATTTTCCATCTTCCTCTGAAAGTAAAGAGATTGGAGACAAAAATGTCTGGGTCCTACATCCAACATCTCAAGTCCTCCATCCTTCTGCCCAAGGATTACTTCCAAGAGAAAGTACTCATCTTCCAACTTGGATCCAGTCTTTTGAAAGCAAAGACTGCTCACTCACTACCCATTGTCCTCCAAATGAAGGTCAAACACCAAAACTCCACTAAGAAGTCTCCTTCTAATCTAGGCCTGTGCGCTTCTTCTTATACCCCAACCACACAACTGGCCATGTTCTCTGTTTTGGGCCCTTGCAGGTGCTGCTAACACTTAACACACTGATTCTGAATCATGGAAATCTTCTGAGATACCATGTCCTAGACAGACTGCTTAGGAATCTCTGGGGTTTCCAGAGTGAAAGCTTTCTAGGTGACTTTAAAGTGTAGCCAGTATTCACAGCCACTAGCCCAGATTCTCAGCGTTTTCTGCACATTAAATTTCTCTGGGGAACTTTAAACTCCAGTGCCTAGCCTACACTCAGATCCATTACATCAGAATCTGCATTCATGGGCCTCAGGTACCAATTACATTTTTTTTTAAGCTCCCCAGATATGTGCAGTTTTGAGAAGTACTAGCCTTGAGGGTTCTTTGCTACAATTTCTGGAGAACTTCCACTCATTCTCTAGGTCTTAGCCTAGATGGAACTTTCTGAGAAGCCTTCCCTGAATCAGATGCTCCTCCTGAATGTTCACAGAATGAAAGCCCTTGTGCAGTGACAACTCGGCAGGGCTCCCTGTGGATTCATCTGTGTCCCCATCATTCAGTGAGCCCCTCGAGGGTGAGAACCATGTAGAGCCTTGCCTAGCTCCTAGTTTTACAGGGAAAGCCTCCAACAGAAGGATCTCCTATGAGCAATATTTCCAATTCTTTTTTTTTTATGTTATGTTAATCACCATACATTACATCATTAGTTTTTGATGTAGTGTTCCATGATTCATTGTTTGTGCATAACACCCAGTGTTCCATGCAGAACGTGCCCTCTTTAATACCCATCACCAGGTTAACCCATCCCCCCACCCCCCTTCCCCTCTAGAACCCTCAGTTTGTTTCTCAGAGTCCATAGTCTCTCATGGTTCGTCTCCCCCTCCGATTTCCCCCCCTTCATTCTTCCCCTCCTGTTATCATCTTCTTTCTTCTCCCTTCTCCCTTTTTTCTTCTTCCTTCTTCCTTCTTCTCCCTTTTTTCTTCTTCCTTCTTCCTCCTTCTTCCTCCTTCCTCCTTCCTCCTTCTCTTCTCCTTCCTCCTTCTCTTCTCCTTCCTCC
>NW_023270426.1:33780153-33841477 GCF_011800145.1 Mirounga leonina
TTCCTCCTTCTCTTCTCCTTCCTCCTTCTCTTCTCCTTCCTCCTTCTTTTCTCTTTCTTCCTCCTTCTTCCTCCTTCTTCTTCTTCTTCTTTTAACATATAATGTATTATTTGTTTCAGAGGTACAGGTCTGTGATTCAACAGTCTTACACAATTCACAACGCTCACCATAGCACATACCCTCCCCAATGTCTATCACCCAGCCACACCATCCCTCCCACCCCCCACCAATTCTAAGAACACTGTTCTCATCCTGTTAGATTTCTAAATAAAATATCAAAAAGTGGGAACACTGGGTAGGAACAATACAGAAAGGTTAATTTTTAGAACAGATTCTGGACACACCCATTCCAATTTAAATCATCAGTATGAACAGAAGCAGGCTTCATCTAGAAGGTTCTAAATGCAACCTATAAACAGCTGAATTGAGACACGGTTGGAGTTGCTGATGTCACTGTATATGAAAATGGAAAGATTGCCACAGCAAGAAGATACTGAGTTTGAGTCTAATAGGAATTGTCCATATGTTCTTACTTTTAATTCCTGCAACAAAATGCTTATTTTCAGTCATTATAGGACCGTACAGTGGGTCTTGATTTAAGTCCTAGCTTTGCCAGCGGCTATGTCAGCTTGGGAAAGTTGATGATCTTCTCTGGACCTCAGTCTCCTCCTCTGTTAAATGTGGACAACCAGGTTATCCATCTCCCAGGGTTGTTGTGATGATGAAATGCGATTGTACAAGTAAAGCACAGAGCACAGTGTCTGGCCTGTAGTGATTTAACAGTAAATATCTGCTATTGTTATTAAATTCTCCAGCCAAAAGTGGGACACCTAGGAATGAACTGCTTTCAGCACTAACTGAGCTAAGATACAGAGCAGGGATTTCATTGGAGACTGTGCCCTCACATCCATGGTGATGCATGTTCAGATGGAGGGATCACAGAACCACCATTCTTCACTATTATTCAGTCCTAGATTTTTATCCTCGCCCTTTTAAAGGACTTTCCATGAATACCCAACTGCACTTCTCATTTCCTGCTTGCTTCATTGCTTTCCTTTTCCTTTCCTCCTTATATCTGAACAGGTATGAAGAGCAAAACTCTGGAGATGTCTTGTCATTCTTAAACATTAGATCCAAGGACTTTCAGGTTCCAGCAGTTTCATTTCTTTTCTCTTCTCTTTTCTTCTTTCTTTTTTTTCTTCCTTTTTTTCTTTCTTTAATTCAGTTAATTAACCTATAATGTATTATTGGTTTCAGAGGTAGTGGTCAGAGATTCATCAGTCTTATATGATACCCAGTGCTCATTACCTCATGTGCCCTCCTTAATGTCCATCACCCAGTTCCCCCATTGCCCCACCCCCCTCCCCTCCAGCAACCCTCAGTTTTTTCCTATGATTAAGAGTCCCTTATGGTTTGTCTCCCTCTCTGGTTTCATCTTGTTTTATTTTTTAATCACTATCCTTGTACCATCAGTATAGCTGAATTTCTCTCAGATTAGTATTTATGGAACTCCTTTTTAAGTAAATGGAAATGGATAACTAATCAAGGAATTATTATGAGTTTAATGAAGCTCTTCAGAGTAGAAAATATTAGGGTCTGTTAGGATTTTTCAAATTAACTTCAGCTTCATAAATAGGAAGTAATTTTCTATCACTGTAAATGGGCTCCTATTTAAGTTGGAAGTATTTAGTGTAAGGTTATTTTGGATAGCGAATTGGGTGGAATGTGGATTAGGAAAGGGGACAATGTGTTTTGGAGGGACCAGCAGTATGTCTGTGTCAGGGGAGCAACTGCTAACTTTCTGTGTCAGGAAATCCGTATGAAAATGTATGAGTCCATGGGGAATTGTTACATTATGAATTTCCTAAGGCCAAAACCTGTGGGTGGCAATAATAACTCAGGTCTAATAAACTCGTAATTCTCCCAAAGGATCAGAAAACTGGACATCTACAATGTCATCTTTAATTTCTTCTTACGAACTTCTTCATGCTGTGTTGGCGAGATATTTGTGCTGCAAGTCATCTTGCCTCCTCTAAACAAAATCATCGCTCCAAATATTCACCATATGTGAGTAGTTCTCTACCCAGGCTGGCCTAGTTGGTACTCTGACAGTCCCTGCTGAGAACTCTGCTGCCTGAAATAAAACATCCAGCCTGTAGTCCAAGTTCCCAGGAACAAGATAGTAGGGAAGAGGACCACCTGTTCAACAGCTTTTTCGTGGAGCCTGCGACTTGCATCAGTATTTGTAGATCTGGAACCAAGTGTGATGATTTTTACCCCGGCATCCATCAACAAACAACTCTTTCACCTTGGCCAGTCACCCCTACTAGGGCTGCATGTGCACTGGACCATTGAAAAGGCAAGCACTGGCCTGATTCCAGAACAGACTGAAAACCATGTTGACCACCACACAGATCTTTAGGCTTCTTTGTTTGCCACAGCTTTGGTGGAGGGACCAGTTCTATCCATGCCAATGGAATATATAGTAGTGATGGTGAGAAGTCAAAGTTTTCTCCATTGTTGGAGCAAGAACCCTCAAGTTTTCATGTTGTAGTCAAGCAATCTAACTCCACCATCATTGCCAACACAGCCACCACCCTGGAGCATTCTGATGGAGCGTTGACTACTACTCTATGATAATAGTCATGAGGCCATCCACAATGTCACAAAAATCTCATTCTTGAGATTCTCATCTACAGAAATTCTCATTGCATTAACCACATTGCGTTCCCTTTCATTGCAACTCTTGGACTTAATAGGGCCCATAATAATGACCCAACTCAATTAGTTCAACCTTGCCCAGACCCACTGCTCACATGAACACCTGTCACCTCTTCTGGGAAAGCCTATCATGAGCAGGTAGGGAGCTTGGGAAAATGCGGTCCTTGTCAGTTAATATATGGCTCAGTGCCCTTTGTTGTATGATTATATGTTCTTGGATTTATCAACTACTGCCACTATAAACTCAGCCTAGTGTCCTGTTGGCAGACTGGTGTTCTACTGATTCCAGTTCAGATACGAATACTAGATTCTCAGATGGAAACCTTGCTGAACTATAATGAAGAGCTATATAATCAGTTACCCTGCTGTTTTAGTTGAGGTCTAATCTCTTCCAGATCTCAAATTTAACTTAATATACTCAGGGGAACTTTGTTCATTAATAAGTGGAAGAAGGGTTAGAGGAAAGCAGAGTTTCTGAGGTATGTGAGAACATAGCTATCCTAATGTTTGGACTCAATTGTGTGACCCCAAAATTCACATGCTAGAGTCCTTACACCCAGTGCTCCTCAGAATGTGTCTTTATTTGGACATAGGGTCTTCAAAGAAGTATTTAGGCTTAAATGAAGTTGGATGGGTGGGCACTAATTCAGTATGACTGATATTCTTAGAAGAAGAGAGAAAGGGACACCAGGGATGCACACCCAAAAAAGGCCAAGAGAAGACAGCCAGAAGGTGGCCATCTGCAAGCCAATGAGAGAGATTCCAGAAGAAAACAAACCTGCTGAAACCTTGATCTTGGATTTCTAGCCTCTAAAATTGTAAGAAAATAAATTTCTGCTGTTTAAGCCACCCAGTCTGTGGTATTTTGTTATGGCAGCCCTAGCAAATTAACATATCTTGAGAAAAATTGTGATGAAGCTAAAACATGTTGCTGAGAGGGAAGAAGAAAGTGAAGTGTCATTTTATACTCTATTTTTTGAGTTTTCCTTATTTCTATCCTGTGAAACTATTGTGACTCTTAACTGTCCAAAAAAGTTCAATTTTTTCACAACATTTACCTTGCATTTTATTTTTTTCTTTTTTAAATTTATTTTTTATTAAAATTTTTTAAAACAATTTTAATTCCAGTATAGCTAACATACAGTGTTATATTAGTTTTAGGTGTACAATAGAATGATTCACAGTTACTCAGTGCCCATCATGATAGTGCACTCTTATTCCCCCACTATGAGTTTTACCCATCCCTCCCTCCCACCTCCCCTCTGGTAACAATCAGTTTGTTCTCTGTAGTTAAGAGTCTCTGTTTCTGGGTTTCTCCCTTTTTTATTTTCCTCATTTGTTTCTTAAATTCCACATGTGAATGAAATCATATGGTATCTGTCTTTCTCTGACTGACTTGTTTCACTTAGAATGATATGCTCTTGCTCCATCCATGTTGTTGCAAATGGTAAGATTTCATTCTCTTTTATGGCTGAATAGTATTCCATTGTATATATTTACCATATCTTCTTTATCCATTCATCAAGCAATGGACACTTAGGCTGTTTCCATATCATGGCTATTGTAAATAATGCTGCCATAAACATAGGAATGCATGTATCCCTTTGAATTTGTGTTTTTGTATTTTTAGGGTAAATACCCAGTAGTGTGATTACTGGATCATAGAATAATTCTATTTTTAACTTTTTGAGGAACTTCCATATGGTTTTTCACAATGGCTGTGCCAGTTTGCATTCCCACCAACAATGCAAGAGGGTTCCTTTTTTTCCACATCCTCGCCAACACTTGTTTATTTTGCTTTTGATTTTCGCCATTCTGTCAGAATGTAGTTTTGATTTGTATTTCCCTGATGACCAGTGATGCTGAGCATTGTTTTATGTGTCTGTTGGCCATGTGGATGTCTTCTTCAGAGAAATGTCTACTCATTTTTTATTTGGATTATTTGTCTTTTGGGTGTCGTTTGATCAGTTCTTTAAATATTTTGGATACTAACCCTTTATCAGGCATGTCATTTGCAAATATCTTCTCCCATTCTGTAGGTCGCCTTTTTTGTTTATTGTTGTTTTGATTGTTTTTGTTTTTTGTTTTGATAGTTCCTTTGCTGTGCAGCAGCTTTTTATTCTGATGTAGTCCCAATAGTTTTACTTTTGTTTTCCTTGCTGCAGGAGACATATCTAGAAAAATGTTGCTATGGTTAGTATCAAAGAAATTACTGCCTGTGCTCTCTTCTAGGATTTGTATGGTTTCAGGTCTCACATTTAGGTCTTTAATCCATTTTGAGTTTATTTTTGTGTATAGTGAAATAAAGTGGTCCATTTTCATTCCTTTGCATGTAGCTGTCCAGTTTTCTGAACACCATTTGTTGAAGAAACTGTCTTTTTCCCATTGGATATTCATTCCTCCTGTATAGAATATTAATTGACCATATAACTGTGGGTTTATTTCTGGATTTTTTATTCTGTTCCATTCATCTATGTGTCTTTTTTTGTGCCAGTACCATACTGTTTTGATTACTACAGTTTTGTAATATAATTTGAACTCCAGAATGGTGATACCTCCATTTTTGTTTTTCTTTGTCAAGACTGCTTTGGCTATTTGGGGTCTCTTGTAATTCCATACGAATTTTAGGATTGTTTGTTCTAGTTCTGTGAAAAATGCTATTGCTATTTTGATAGGGATTGCATTAAATGTGTAGATTGCTTTGGGTAGCATAGATGTTTCAACAATATTTATTCTTTCAACCTATGAGCATGGAATGTCTTCTCATTTGTTTGTGTTGTCTTCAATTTCTTTCATCACTGTTTTATAGCCCTCAGAGTACAGGTCTTTGACCTTTTTGGTTAAGTTTATTCCTAGATACTTTATTACTTTTGGTGCAGTTGTAACTTGGGTTGTTTTCTTAAAGTTATATGGGTTTTTAAATTTTCTTTTAAGGAGTCTCCATTTGTCAAGGCCTTCTCTTTTACAGGAGACTTTTCATTGTTTGTTTTTCATACATTTCAGGAGCATAAGGAAGTGGGTCCTAATCAGATCAACCTAGGTTCTGATCTCCAACACTTACTAGTTCTTTTCCCCTGATCTCTATGGCCTCTATGACTGTTGACAGCCTTTTCATGGTTCCACATAAGTCCCTGTAGAGGGGATTTAGGATGAAATTTTAATTTGTTCATACCTCTCCCTGCTTTTCCATATATAATGCTTTGTCAAGACTCAATCTCCATTTTAGGAGTACTTTCAAAATATTGCTTATAAACATGTATGATTGTATGTGAAAATTATAAAAGTAGAGAGTTATGGATCAGAACATGTGGATTCATTTGTATCTGTTCAGTTCTGTAAACTATGGAAGATGGTGGTTTCACAAATATAAGTTGGGGACTGAGGTTTTGCTTAGAGGAAAAGGTTCACCTGTAATAATCAATAAAAACCATCTGTCAAGGCATCAGACCTCATTCATGAAAGAATAAAATCCTCAAATAAACCACTGAAGAAAGGGAAGGATCTCCTTTGGGATACCATCTGGCATACTCCTCTACCTCCAGCTTGTCTGACTCCATGACCTTTGACACTCCTCACAACAGGGGCTCTGCCCAAACATCAAAAGGGCCCATGCTCTATTCTTCTTCTTCATTTTTATTTATTTATTTTCATTTGTAGTTTTTTTTTTTTTTTTTTTGCATAATGGCTAAAGCAGAGAAGCTAGAAGAAATACACAATATTTTTAAAAGTTTAATATTTAAAATTAAAAAATATTTATACAAAATATCTTTAAAAATTTCTCTTCCCTTTCTTCTTATTTATTCTTGGTCCATTATTGGTCTTTATCTCACCAGGACAGGGGTCAATTACTAAGACAATCATAAGAACCTTAATTTGACCATTTGTATTATAATCCAAAGATGCGTTGACTTTTTAAAGATTCAGTTTTTTAGTCTATAAAATGAGAATAATAACAGTTGGGTAACATGGGGATTCCCTGTGACAGGGTGCGTTCCCTAGCCCAGGGCCTGACATATGCTCAGTGCTCACAGATGTTAGCTATGACCCTGGTTACTATTGGCCTCAGACCCCAAGGGCACGCCTCACAACCACATTGCACATCTTCTTCCTTTGGGTGTGGCAATGCTACTGTATGATTTCATCTTCACCTTTCAGAGATTTTCTATCCCATTCCCCCAGCATTTCATTTATTTGTTCACAGCATCTTAGAATCCAAGTGGTGACTCCACTAAGGGAATTCTCCTCCTTGTTCTCTCAGGACTTTGATTTATGTACTTACGATTCACAGAAAAACCTCACTCTTGATTCCAGTGTTCTTTTGCTTTCTATCCTTCCTTGAATTGTATGATCCGTTTAGGAAAGTCTATATGCTGTGATAACATCTGTTTGACTTTTATGTAGTCCTCAATGGCACCGCCTGAGTCACTCTGTGCAAACAGCCATATTAGTCACCACGGAGTGGGTTATCTGTTTCACATCAGAGCTCCAAGTACCACTTCTAGAATGAGTTTCAAATGCTGCTGACATCCTTTCATCCCAGGCCTTAGACATCACAGCTCAAGGTTTACCCACCTTGCTAATCTTAAATTCCCCTCTTTACTGTCTCTACTCTAGGCAGATTTTATTTTGTTTTTTGTTTGTTTGTTTGTTTTAAAGAGTGGGCCTTCTCTTAACAGCTTTATTTTCCTATTTTCCTATTCCAGATACTCACAACTGTCTCAAAAGACAGTTACCATCCACATTTTATAGATAAGGTCAGAAAAATGCAGTAACTTGCTTGACACTGCAAAGTTAATAAGCCATGGGCTTGGGATTTAAATTAAGGTGTGCCCTAAAATCCTTTCTTCTCACTGTCTCCACTTTCCAGCCTGTGACACACATTCACCGGCAAGATTATTTGTCATCACTGCATATTAAAAACACTGCCTGCTAATGAACAATCCTGCTTTTTGGTGGATTATATATGATTCCTTTCACAGCTTTTCCTCTGCTCCATATTTTTCTTTTCTAGATGGGTTCCCCTTCTTATATTTTTCCCTTAAAAGGCTACTTTGTACTCCATTCTCCTGGTTTTATTGCCCTGTACCCCTGTCCTGCTGACATTGTTAAACTGCTGTGAGTCATAGTGCATTTCCTTTCCATGTTTCCTATATGACTAAGCAGTGCACACCTGAGCTTCCAATGCAGCCCCACAGATTCCTGGCTCAGTTTCCCGAGTCCATATTTATTCTTGAACACTGACAATTCCAATTTGCTTTATAGGCCCTTCCTGAAACCACTACCTCCTTAAGGAGTTAAGATGGTCTTTCAAAAGGCAAACTCTTCTTTTTTTTCCCCCCTCCTCTTTTTGCCATCTATTTGCAAGAGGCTTCTAAAAAAATCCAGGGGATACACACACCCAGCTCATCCTCCCAATTCACCGATTTGTTACTCTCTCCCATTTCACTAGTGAAGAAACCCAGGCCCAAAATGATTTATTTGATTTGTAGCAAACCTATCAGAAAATCAGAAAGGAGTCCAAAAATAGAAGCTTGTTCAAGGTGCAGCCTAAAGTTTAGGCACAATTCCCAAAAGTAGTGGTTGAGGGTCACCCTTTTGTAACAAAATCAAGGGTATTTATTTCCAAGCAGTTCTAGGAAAAATAAAAACAGACAGAACTACAGATACTATTTCGGACCACACATGCAGGCTGCTTCTCCCACTGACCTGGCTTGGGAAATTTCTCATCTCCTTCAGCACACACTGCTGTGAGGAAGGGTTAGCAACAGCAGTGGGACTCCTTTTTCTTAAGTGTGGCTGGATTTCTGAAAATACCCTGCCATCAGCATAAAAATAGTATCTTCATGCATGGGTCAGGCTGGGGTTCTAGCAAGACAAGCAGTAGGTAATGGTAACTGTGTGCCGTAAAGAGGACTGGGAAAGGTTTGATTTCAGCCAGTCACTGCAGGGAGGTCTCTGTTGGTACTTATTTTCAGACACCTCATTCTTGGTAAGACCTGAGTTATCTTCCTGAGTCAAAGAGTACTTTAGTGTACGGGAAGTCAACAGCATTATTTTTTAAGCTTTCTTCGTTGTTTGCATAAAGCGAACTTCCGTTGTGCTATGTATTTTAAATGGAACTTCCTCTTACATCTTCACTGGATTTAAATGAAGTGGAGTCTCTACTCTCCAATTTCACTGGATTTAAATGAAGTGGATTCCCTATTCTCTTTCATGATCAACAGTAGCTATCACAGCATGGGAAAACACGGTCCATTGTTTAAAAGCGACAAAAGCAATGTGATATCAATGTAGATCCAAGAATTTTTCTCAGCATAACACATCACTACTCATGAGGAAAACCTAGAAAGACACGAAAGGGCATTGGTGTGTCCAGCTTTAATAGCCGGGTCAGTGATGGGAACAGCATGTGAAGACTTTTTAAAGTATTGTGAAGAAAGATTTGAACAAAGAGGGATGCTTGGCTGGCTCAGTCAGTAGAACATGCAGCTCTTGATCCTGGGATTACAAATTCAAGTTCTGTGTTGGGCATAGGGTTTACTTTAAAAAAAAAAAGATATGAATAAAGATATTAGTTTCCCAGGGCTGTCATAAAAAACTGCTATAAACTGAGTTTCTTAAAATAACAGAAATGTATTCCCTCATAGTACTGGAGGCCAGAAGTCTGAAATCAAGGTGTGAGTGGTTCTATGGGGGGGAGTCTGTTGTCCGCTCTGCCTAGCTTCTGGTGGTTAACAGCCGTCCGTGGCATTCCTTGGCATGTAAAAACCTCACACCAATCTCTCTGTCTCACCACAATCTCAAATGTCATGCCAATTCACAGTGACAATCTTCCCATGGCCTTTTAAGGACACATCATTTAGATCTAGGCCCCATTCTAATATACTATGGCCTCATCATAGTTGAACTAATTACATCTGAAGAGACCTTTTTTCCAAATAAGGTCCTGTTACGAAGTTGCAGGTAGACAACGAATTTTTGAGCACGCTGTTTGATCAGCACAACCTCTTTAAGAATGATCACTATTCCCTTATCTCAGCTCTATGTTAGAGATGCAAGGCATAATGAAGGGTTGTTGGATTGGGAATCTGGAGGCCTGGTCGGTGCTGCAAACTTGCTCTGACCTTGGACTTGACTGCAATTCAGTCAAGGTTTGGAGCTTTATAGCAGTATCCATGTTTCCCGCAGAGTCTGAAATGTCGCTTGACTGACATTTTAGTGTCTCCCTAATAAGTAACAACTTCCTAAGTATTAAAAATAATTCCCTTTGATGGCCGCACTTATCAGATCACATAGGTTCTACTGTGTTTTAAAAGAAAACTCTCCCTCTGTCTTTCATAGAGGGAGAGTTAATGTATATTTACACCCTAACAATGCAGGCTCTTGAGGAACTATAGATAGTTAAGTTCATCTGCCCTTGTATTTTCCCCTCTTCATTTTTTTTTTTTTTATTCTTCTTTTTCACCTGCCTGATTTTTATTTCTTCATCTCTTTGGAGCTTTCCCACAAAAGAATGAGCAAAAGAAGGAAAAGTGGATTCTAGTCTTCTGACTATATTGCTATTTTTCTATTATTTGACAAAGGTATGGTCCTAAGGAATGATTTTTAGCTCTCTATATTTTTTTTGTCCCATTGCCACAGAAAACCAAATTAGTCTTTTAAATTAACATGACATAGAATGGAAAATTCAACTTTGTGAAGGCTGAGTTTAGAATAATAAAAATAAAAATACTTTTTTTTCTTCATGATAGTTTGGTTTTTCCAATTCCCTTAAGCCTAATATCCATTTCTGTGAATAGAATAGAAAAGGTGAAAATACACCAAGTAATAATATAATCTTTTGTTAGTTTCTCTAGTCTGGTCTAGTCATGTTCCAGAGGCTCATATGTGCTTGACCCACAAGTCACTTTCTCTCAGGTGTCCTTACATTGACACTACTGAGTGTTCCTTAGAGAAGAATACTCTCCAAGTCTCAGAAAAAGGCATTTGGAAATGGGCTTTAAGTTTCTTCTCTAGAGTAGACTATCTGCACATCCTCATTTAAAACAAAACCAAACCAAACCATGGTATAGTCTGAGAATGTTGAGTTCATAATTATTCTTTCAAAGTCAGTGAAAAGAATGAAAACCAGTAAGCAAGATTTAAAATGGAACTCTCTATTATATTGGCCAGGAAAGGAATCCTAGGTAAGCAAGACTTGAATTCTAAGAACACAGGCTTAATGTTTTTTTGAGTTTGAAATAAAAGGTGGTGGGTAGGAAGGGGAAAATAGGAGGGAAACTGATCCCTAAAGAGTTGCTGACCACACAGAAGGCACAGAGAGAAACTACCAAGGGTCCACATAGTCACTGTCAGTCTTGACCTACCCTTTAAAGACTTAGAGCCAGTTGATGTCAGTTGAAAGCTCAAAATAAAATTGTCTTAGCTATTTGGGATTTGTCATTTTATCTTATGATCAGCCTTTCACTTTCTAGATAGCTGAAAAACAGCCAACAAATTTGCTTTGTATTAGAATAGAGTCTAGAAGTAAAAAGAGTATATATATGTGTGTGTGTGTGTATATATATATATACATATTTATCCTTACCTTTATATTTACATTTACATTTATATTTTTTTCCCCTAAGTAGGGGAATGGAGACACTACCTAGACTAGAGCTTTCTAAGAGGGAATCTTAACCAAGTAAATTAATTTTTTAATGGTTTTAGGTTTTAGGTTTACAGTTTTCAGTAGTTTTTAATATTTGTAATACTACATTCAGGTAAGGGCAGGTTGATTGAAGTCATTTATAATTAAGTCTTACCCTCTGTTACAGGTTTAGAAGTTCTGTTTTCTTTTTCTCCCATCTCTAAAAAATTGCAGTTCAGGGACCATTGCAACACTGACAGAACTGAGACTAAAGATTTACATCTTACATAGTTAATTTCATGGGTATTTACTAATTCACCGGTGTCCCTGAGAATAACAAGTTCTAATTTTCCTCCTGTGCTTTTTCCTTCCTTGCTCCAAATACCTTCATAAGAGATGGAGCCCATTGTGCAAAATACACAATAACATCATCAAGAGGCACAGAGAGGCTGGGAAGGGCTTTTCTACCAACTTGGATGTGGAAGTGGCTGTTCTGTTCAAGTAGTATAATTCAAAAGTTGCCACAAACCACAAGGAAGGAGAATTGGCCAAGGTAAATTTCAACTAAGTTCATATCAGAAAGTATTTCCTTCAGGGGAAAGTTTCTCCAGAGGAGCTAAAAAAAAAAAAAAAAAAAAAAAATCCACTGACAGAAACTTTTGAAAGAAACAGAGGGGCCAAAATATAAAAGCAGCCTATCTTATCCTCACAAGAGAACTGGCAATACAGATACCTTTAATAACGTTAGCTTATATGGATGATAAAAAAAAAAAGCAAAGCTGATGAAATATTTATTTAGTTATTCTAAATGGCCTTGTGTGGTGCTTAAAATAGAATTAACATAAAAAAATACTTTCTCCTCTTTGTGCTGCAGAATTACACCACAGATCTTCTTTCCTCCCACACATGTTGATGATCTGGCACCTTCTCCTTGGATCTAAGGAATCTTAAGCAATAAATTGGTTTAGTCACTGTTAGTGAAACTTCTTCTATTTGTTCCTTTTAAAATTTTACTACCCTAAGAATGGACTTGGACATGGGCTATCAAGTTTCTTTCAAGATAAAGTGGCAGTTAGTAAATAATGGCTTAAATAATTCTCAACACTGGGTGGCATAGAGCCATGATAAAACTCTTCCTAGTACGTGTAACTGTTTGCGTTAATCAGAGTTTATCTAGAGACACAGACAATTGTATAGAATTCTGAAGCTCACTGAGGTTTGAAAAAGCTAGTTAAAGATGTTGAGAAATACTCTTAATCAGTATTTGTAAACCTCAGCCCTACAGAAATGTTGGATTTTGTAATTCTTTGTTGGGGGAAGGGACCTGGCCTGTGCATTGTAGAATGTCGAGCAGCGTCCCTGACCTTTACTGACTAGATGCCATGGCATCTCCCCTGCCCCAGGTTGGGACAACCAGAAATGTCTCCACACATTGCCAAATGTCCCCTCAGGGACAAAAATCACCTCCCATTCAGAACTGTTGCTTTAAATCATGGCAGAAGGACAAAGTAATTCACCCTGACATCCCATTTTTCTTTCCCTCTTAAGTTTCTTCACAGGAGCCTCTGAACACTGCATTTTTTCCTTTTAATCTGTGAACATGTGACAAATCTTTGAATAATTGTGTTTTTACTGTCTTTTTTCGGGGGATGAATCCGGTAGATTCCCTCCCCACCTCGTCCATTGCCCATCTCAAGCTGCCCGGTTCTACTCTCTATTTGTACGGGGAGAAAAAGCCCTCTTCCAATCAGGGAGGCCTTCTTTCTGTACTCTCCTTCTTCTTGGTGCTGCGACGCATGGGCTACTGCCTTCGGGACTGGAGGTCTTCCTAAGAGCGTGGACTTGAAACATGCCAATACCTGGGGTTCACCCCACAACAATAAATTCAAAATATCTATGGGTGAGTCTTGGGTACTGATGTTTTTAAAAGCTCCAAGATAATTCTTATTTGTAGCCAAAGCAGCAAACCATCATTCTCAACTGTTTAAGCCAAAAAAAGAAAAAAAGAAAGAAAAGAAAGAGCGTGGACTTGACCCAAAGCTAGGATTTTCGTGTCCTGCAGCATCACAGCTGGAAGGGCATCAGTGACTGCTTCGAAGGGATGTTCCAGAAGTATCTGAGACTAAACTTGGGGGCACTGAGGAGTTGCTGGGAGAGATTTAAAGACTCCCACTACGTGGGCCCCCTGAACTCAAACAAGACAAAGGACTCACTGTTTACTGACTAAAGGAGAAACATTTTTGATTCTTTTCCAGACATAAACTTGGGTTGTAGTTCTGAGCATCCCATAAATTAGGCAAGCCAACTGTAATAAAATATATTTCAAAAACAAATTTGAAGTCTTTTTTTTTTTTTTTTCCTGAACAGTCTTTTCATCACTCCCCAACTTACTAGAAGCCTGCTGGGAATCTTTTTCAATGGCTTTGAATAGATAATGGGTAAAGAAAAGTAAACTAGGTCTCCTCCCTCTTATTCATCTTGCCATTTCTCTCCTCTGTTTACATCTGAAGCCTCAAGGTACAAAGACTAAATCATTATTTGCATTATTAAACATGAGTAAAGTGCTTGCAGTCTTCTTTACTGAGCTAGCTTGTCTGTTCCCTATTGCGGCTTTGACTCTGTAGACCACATCTAATGCTATTGTAGAGCATGGATTATGACAAAGCACCACAAAATGGTAACAGCTTATAATAATAATAACGTAGATAGCATTTATTGTATGTTTGTTGCTAAAGGCATTATTTTATTTTTAATTTTTCTTTCTTTTTGTTACATATAGTCCTCACTGCAACCCTGTAAATTAGGTCCTATCACTCTACTTTTGCAATAAGAAAACAGGCTTAGAAAGGACAAGGTCACATTTTTTTAGGTGACGGAGTAAGAATTCAGACTCAGTTGTTACCTCAAAGCCTTTGTTCGTAGTTAAACAGACAGAAAGACAGACTAACCAGGATGCTACAGGATGCCACTCCCAGGAATTCCCTGAAGATAACGCCTTGACACGAAAGTAGGGTCTCAAAGACAGGACCTTCCTTCTTTATTTAAGGAGGTATTTATCATATTGTGATGGAATGAATATTTGCTGAATATCTTGCTCGGTTGAAGAAGCAGATTCATGAGTCCTACTCCAGACCTCATGATTCACAGTTTCTGGAATGGGTGGTAAGCAGGCCCAGGTATCTGCCTTTTTTAAAAAAAAACTCCAATTATTTGTATGCCCAGAGAAGTTTTTGAACCACTGACCTATGTTGTCAGCAGAAATTTACCCACTGGGTTGAGTAACTCTGGTTTTTCTCCGCAGACCCTCCTTGCCCCAGGGGGGAGGATGCATAAGTTCCTTCCACAGTCTTCCTTGCCCTCTGGTTTCCAGGGGGCTTCACATATGGGAGTGGTGGTAAAGGTATTAACAAGAGACCAGGGGAGGGAGAAAAGGGAGGAAAAGGTCTTCAGTCCTCAGATTTTCCTCCTCTTCAATCATTGTGGACTGGCTACTTTGAGCTCCCAAAGGCCACAGCACCTGTCAGGAAGCCCTCTTCACAGAAGGACATCTCCATGCCAAGAACAACACTCTTATCTATTTAGGTGACAAATGTCAGGGTATAAATGTTCCTTCCTATTGCTAGCTCTGTTGGTTTCTTGAGGGTCTCTCCACATCTCTGTCAATATTCCCTTTCTTAAATTCTCTGCACTGGAGGGTATCTTCCGCTTCCTGGCAGAACCCTGATTAACAACCTGACAAACACAACTGAAAGAGCTATAATTTCTCTATTTCTTCTGTGCTATTTTTTTATACACGACACTCGTTAGGGAGCTGATACCCCTAAGTTGCCTCATCTGTTAAGGGAATAGTATACCTACCTTTCCAGCTGTTGTAAGGGTTAAATGAGATAAATATGTATAAGATGCTTATTGTGTGTTTACTATAGACTTTGAGTTACTGTTACTTCCTGAACGCTGTTTACAGCAAACTGCCTCTGTGTTATTGTTAGCATAACTTGATTGGCTTTCAAGGCATAGCTTACTCTCTTTAGGCCCTCCTTGATCCTTGGCCCCCTCCCATCTCCAGCCATCTACCATATCGTCTCATCAGAGGATCCTTTGTTCATTCTGTCTTTCCTGGTTTGCTCAATCTTACTGGTACCTACAGTATTCACTGCAAGAGCTACCCTGTCAACTTCCATGGTGCCCAAGCCTCACGCTTTCTGTCTTTTTTGAGTGCTGGACCTTCCCATTAATGCCAGATTGACCCTTCTTTTCTCTACTGTCCAATTTTCAGGCATCTCCAGATTTAGTCCTCAGAACTTAACTAAGCTAACCTTTGGTTTCATGGGAGCCTGCTGTTTTTCAGCTCCTATAGGTAATCCAGTCCTTTCTTCTTTAACCCTTATCATGCTTCAAAACAGTAATCCCTGACCATCTAGAGCTTGAAAATGCCCATCCTAGAGTAGCACTCTGTATCTACCCTCAGGTCATTGCACCTGGTCAAGTATTCATGTGCAGCTGGTAGAAGGGCCCTTCTCAGCCTGGCAATGCATAAAATTCATTCTTTAATTTAGAAAAAAGTGAGCCGGGGAGATTGAACATATCTGTTCCCTTGAGCACCAAACACATGCCAGGCACTCTCCTAGGCACTGAAGATCATTGTTCCTGCCCATGCTATGTGCAAGAATACAGGCAAGAGATAAGTCAGTCTCTTTACTCAAACTTCTTTGATAATTCTGAAGAATTAACCTGTGAATTTTTGAAGAAGGCACTTGGACTTGTGGAGAATGAATGAGCCCATATATTCCAGTGGAATCACTACACAGGTTACTCTACATGCTTAGAGCCAATGAACTATAAAGTTTTACATTGGGTACGGTTGATACCTGCCTAAACCATTCTAGTCTATCCCAAGTCCCATGTTTTAGTTGGATGCTATCTGCCCTGGAATACCTGCTTCCTGCTTCAGGGTTCTGATTTCCTCAATCTCCCACTTTGATTATGCCTTTGTTTACATATAGTCTTGAAGTGTGCAAGTATTGGCCAGTTAGTAATGCCATAAGGCTTCCTACAGCGTTTTCTGGAAATAATGAATCTAGATTTTTTGGATTTGTCCATTAGATGCTCCAGGGCTTTGATATTGTACTCTATGGCCATTGTATTTTCTGTGGAAGATCAGTGTCATCCCATAGTCACTGCGCTATTTGCTTTTTGGCCTATGCCCTGTGCCTCTAGAAAGAGGGTTTAAAATTTAGGGTATTGGGACGCCTGGGTGGCTCAGTTGGTTAAGCAACTGCCTTCGGCTCAGGTCATGATCCTGGAGTCCCGGGATCGAGTCCCGCATCGGACTCCCTGCTCGGCGGGGAGTCTGCTTCTCCCTCTAACCCTCCCCCCTCTCATGCTCTCTGTCTCCCATTCTCTCTCTCAGATAAATAAAATATCTTTAAAAAAAAATTTAGGGTATTGATGGAGTCTTCATTTGTGAGATTTGAGCATCATCCTAGAGTACACCAAGCATCCATAGCTTAAGATACAAGCATTTAATCCATTCACGGCCTCTACACTGGGGATTACCCACACTTGCTTTTTACACATAGAATCGAATAGCTTGTCCAAAATTTCCCAAATGAGACCTGTGTTGAGAATCGCTAAAACTGTATATTTTGCGTACGATTTTTCATATGAAGAAACTGAGGTCTGAAAGTTTAAGATATTCTCCCAAGGCTCTAATCCAAACACTTTTTACATTTTTTCCTTTGGAAAGTGTTTTATAGCTTTTTGGGGATGTGGTAAAATAGCTATTTCTCTTTTTAATTGTCTTTATTTAGCCTATTTTTCAAAATATACCCCCCAGATGCACATGAAGGGATGGAATGGGTGAAAACCAAAACTTCTCTGAGATAGAGAAAAATAAACCTAGTGTTTAAAAAATATTAATAATCCACATCATACAATCCACAAATGAGATAAACCATGTGTGGGAAACTCACTACTGGAAATACCAAGCAAGGTCAGAGGGTTAAAGAAACAATACATCCAGCTGAGAAACATAGATCTAGGAATCTATATCTGTAGAGTTTTAATAAATTCCAATCTGACTAAACTTCTGGTATCTGCATAAACTCTGCAGATCTGTTTAGACGTTAACAAGACGTAGTAAAATACTAGTAGCTAATGAGTAAATTTATTTCCCAGTAGCTGTTCAAAGTTGTAGATTTTATATTTTTATTTATATTTTTATAAATATATTTATATTTTTAGGAAGGCAGAATACTCCCTCATTCTCAGGGAGAAGCAGAGGGTTAAGACTGATTACTTTTTTGAACCATGGACTAAAAACTGCATGCGAACCATCAATTTCCAGATTCCCAAAAGATGTTATCTTTCACTTTAGATGGAGACCTGAGCACTATCACCAAGGCATCTTCAAATATTTGAACGCAATCTGTGCTTGCCTTTTCTGATTGCACCTGACGCCAAACCCTGGTTAAACTACAACCATAAAGAACTTGGAAAATGTGCTCCAAACTGAATTTATTGTCTGTACCTCCTAGTGAAAACCTACTGAGTTGTCTTCCTAAATCGCAATAATGTTCCTTCCTCTCGCTTGTCTGAGTCTCACTGTTGGGCTGCAGAGGTAGGATCCCAGTCGCCATCTCCTCTACTAGGTGACCATGCTTCCTGACCACAAGTGATTGTTCCAGAAATGGACGTTGGCCCCAAACTGGGCAAGCCAGAGTCCCTTCTAAGTTAATTTGGAATTCATATCCAGAGAAGTATCTCTCTGCACATATCTGTAATATGTCAACTTAGGGACCATGCTTTCTGCTACCTCTACTAGAGAATCAAAATATCTGTGTTAGCATAGTAATGAACTAAGTGGTCCTCCAAAAATCGTGGTCACAGTGTGGTCCCATCGACCACACTGCTCACCTCCCACCCAAATGTGGTATCTGCCCATAAAAACAAATATAATCGTGTCACTCCACTGCTGAAAATCTTGAATGGACATTATACAGTCTGGCTTACATGTCTTCATAATCTCATTTCCACATATCTTTTAAGCCCCAGTCATCATCTTTCCCCTGTCAGAGTCTATGACCCACAGACACAATTTCACAGTCCAGTCAGGCTGAACATCTATTCTCCAACTCACTGAGTGGTTCCTAACTATTTGACTTTATGTGCTTTCTTTTCCCTCTGCCTAAAATATCCTTTCCCCTGTTGACATTTTGACAAATTGTTACTCATCCTTCATGTCCCATCTCAAATATCATCTCTCCCTGGAGTCTTCCATGTCTTTGGTTCACTTCTCAACAGTGATTCAACTCCTATGGAAAACCTCTGCCAAATCCTGATAAACAAGCTGGTGGTTCGGCTTTCTATCTGTAACTGCACTTTGTTTACATCTGTTTTTCACAGCATTATTACTATCTAACTAGTTTCCTAGGTCCATGCCTGTCTTTCCTTTGAGACTGACAGTTCCTGGAAGACTGTAACTATGTCTTATATCCCAAAGCGAGTATAGAGCCTAGTGCTTCATACCTGGTGGGCACTCATTAAATTATGCTGAACGCATACATGAATATCTTGTGTGTCTCCAGAGTACAAATAGAGCAAGAAGTAAAAATAACATGGAAAAGATTTTCAAAAGGTTCTTATAAAAGGAAACTAAAGAGATAAAATGTTTGTATTTGTCAGCAAAAGGGATTCAGCCCACAAACAGGAGTTGCATTGGTTCTCCTGTGAGCTCGTTGAGTGCAAGTACTGTGTCTATTCACCTTTATATTTCCACAAAAATGACCACTTTAGCACATATATCTGGGCATGAAAAAAATGTTCATAGGGTGGATCAGTGTTCTTACAGCTGTGATATTTCATGACTTTAGGTATCCTAATCAAGAGTATGTGAAAAAAAATTTTACGACTCAAATATATAATCTTAATTAGAGTGTTTATTTCTACACATGAAAATGGTTAGTTGAAAATACCCTTGGATTCAGAGATGACTATTTTCCCTTAATATTAACTGTGTTTTCAAACTTTATTTCATCACAGTTTTATGCACAAACTGACCATTTTAACTTTTTCATCTTCTTTAGCCTTTTTTTCCCTTTTTAAATAGTTTTTGGTTGACCTCACTAAAATAGATGCATGTATAAGGAAATGATAAAGTATCGAGGAAGAGGAATTAAATGAAAAAATAGCTTTCTAGTTAATAGAGATATTCAAAGTGTATTAGAAGTGTGAGAGTCTGCTGATTATGAAGGATGAACTTCCATGCAAACACGACTGGCAGGCTTGAGAAGTTAGACGGGCTTCAGAAATGGTCTATTTGGAGGTCTGTTTTGGATGAAGGCAATAGTCAGTTTGTGGATAAAGACAATTTGTTGGTGTAGTTTCACACAGCCATAATATCATCTCCAGGTGAATTTTGACTATTCGGTGTTCCATTATTTACAGAAAGTGTGTCCTGTTTAGAAAAGGCAGGTGACACAGAATTAGGGATTTTCAGCTAGTCCTATCCTTGTCACTGTCAATAGCTTGATACCGTAGAAGTCATCCTACTGTTTATCCTCGCAATTTTTTTGCTTCCTGTCTATCACCTAATTTCTCTAACTGGCTATTTTATTGAAAAATTGCAATCATAGAAGTTAAGGAATTATGTATTAGTGACATTAATTCTTTAGCTGGCCTCTACTTAGCCCTCAATAAAACAAATGCTTGAATTAAAATAACTCTTCCTCATGTCTTTTCAGTATTTAAGAAGTGTATGAGAACAGGACCAGCTATTTCTCTTGAGCAGCAATGTTTAAAACAAGCAGAAAATATGAAAAAAAAAAAAAGAAAGAAAATACTTCGCTGCAGGCCTCAGAAAGGTCAACTTTAAAAATAGGTAGTCACACAACCAGCTAGTCCACTTGAGGTTTGTTTGACTGGTTAAGAAACTTCCTAAGAAAGTGGGAATAAAATGGAATAAAGTCCACTACTAACAATTTGGAAATAGTCAGATTTGCTACGGAATTTTTTAGTTTTATCCCATCTGAATTAATTTTACCTTTAGTTGGAATTTGAGCAGCATCTTTACTGCTCTTTACACATTATAGAAGACTTTATGAAAAAAATGTAAAATACCTTTTTCTTTCCTTTTACCCTCAAATATGGATAAATCCCTAGCAGGTGCGTCTGCACACTTCTGTTCACACTGGATATGTTTGTTGAGTACAATTAGCATTTCTTTAGCGTACTTTGCTTAGTGATCTATTGAATTAATTAAGACTCATTTGGGATTTTTTTCCTACAAAATGTCATTCGTTTCGGTCATTAGAGGCACTGCTGTGCCATTTCAGCAGTCCTACGTTAAACTACAAAATCTGAAGGGGTGGTATTTGCACTCGGGAACTATGTGAATACGTGCCATTAGTCTTAGACTGTAAGAAAGTACACTTGACCCTTCAGCAACAGGGTTAGGGGTGCTGACCCCCGTGTAGTCAAAAATCCATGTGTAACTTTTGACTCCCCGAAAATTTACCTACTAAGAGCCTACTGTTGACCAGAAGCCTTACTGATGAGATAGTTGATTAACACATTTTGTATGTGATATATATTATATACTGTATTCTTATAATAAAGTAAGGTTAGAGTAGAAAAGGTTAAGAAAATCATCCAGGAATATAAAACACATTTACAGTACTAACTGTATTTATATTTAAAAAAAGCTCTATGTATAAGTGAACCTGTGAATTTCAAACCCTTGTTCAAGAGTCAACTGTAAAATATATGGAAATTATATAACCTGTCTAAAGTGTGAAACTCAAGTTAAAAAAAATAGGCCAAATATTCTTTATTGTTAAAAAAAATTGTATTTTTATAACCTCTTTACTAGGACCTATTATAAAATTCCACTTAAAGCTTTCAGTAAAATATAGCACTTCAAGGATATTTCCACTTAAATATTGATCAAAAAGCATAAAAGGAGATACTGTCTTAAAAGAAATATATGCCATTTCTTTCTTATACCAGTGACCCCCTACCTGCCTCAGGAATAATCCTCAAGTCTGGTGTCTGAACTTCCAGGAATTTGGACTGATTTCACCAGTTAATTAACCTCATGCACTTCCAGGAATCTAACCAAGTTGACCTTTAGGTTACACCTAAGTGCTTCTTCCCTCAGACTTCCCAGATCACAGGTGATCAAGTGACTCATTAACAGAAAACCAACTTTAAATACCCATGCATCACATAAACTCCTTAACAGTGATGAGCCACTCATACGCAATAAATAAGTCATTAATAGTGGATCTAAATAGCCCATTCCCCTGCCATGGCATTATAAACTCTGTCAATGCTTGGGAATATTAAAGTGTTCTCCTACATGCTCGCTACACTTTATAATTAAAATCTCATGCTGATGAACTTAAGTCTTAGGCTTCTGGGCAAATATGAATTATGCCACATTAGTGATCTATTGTTGTATAACAGATTACTCCAAAACGCAGTGGCTTAAAATCACAAGCATTTATTACCTCACAGTCTCTGTTGGTCAGCAATTAGGACGCAGCTTAGTCGGGTGATTCTGGCCCAGAACTTCTTGTGAGTTTACAGTCGGCATGTCTGTAAGAACTTCAGTTATCTGAAGACTTGCCTGGGGCTGCAAAATCAACTTCCAAGATGGTTCACTGTGACATGGCTGTTGACTGGAGGCCTCAGTTTCTAGCCACATAGATCTCTTCACAGAGCATAGCCATTGGGCTGTGGAGTGTTCTCATGGCAAAACAGCTGCCTTCTCCCAAAGTAAGAGTTTCAAAGGAAGGAACAAGGGGAAACTACAATGCCCTTTGTGACCTAGTCTCGGAAGCTATGCGCCATCACTTCCACCATATTTTATTTTTATTTTTTTTTAAGATTTTTTAATTCATCTGACAGAGAGAAACACAGCAAGAGAGGGAACACAAGCAGGAGGAGTGGGAGAAGTAAACTTCCTGCTGAGCAGGGAGCCTGATGTGGGGCTCTATCCCAGGACCCTGGGATAATGACCTGAGCTGAAGGCAAACGCTTAACGACTGAGCCACCCAGGCACCCCACTTCCACCATATTTTAATGTCATTAAGTACAACCCACACTCAAGGGGAGGTGAATTAGGCACTACATTTTTAAGGGATGAGTGGCAAAGAATCTATGGGCATTCATTAAAACCACCACACATACAAATTCACTTTCTACAATAAATGTTAGGTGCACGTGGTGGTCAACAATAGACCTATTAAAAGAAATGGAGAATTAATAAGGCTGCTGAAATTCTTTTTAAACACTAAAAAAAAAGGGGGGGGGGAATACTTGGTTGGGAAGAGAAAGAATTAAGGCCTTTGGAACCTGTTATGTACTCAGTCTTTTTCCCAGGACAGCTCATTTAAGGCTCATAAAAAACATTGCCCAGCCCTAGAGCCCATATGCACTGGCTTGTGAGTGACATTTGCTAGCATCTCTATCAGCAGCTCTTTCCCATTCCATGTTCAATGATACCATGGCGGAAGTTTGAAATCAGTCATGGTGGGAGCATTTACACCACGGAAACTGATAAATTCTCCAAATTAGTCATCCTTCCCCTAGAGAGCTGGTTGTTAAATATTGATGAGCATATCACTGGGTGAGAGTGGGCCTAATTTACAGATGAGGAAAATTAAGGAAGAGGGGTTTTTATATTTGTTTTTAATATTTTGCTGACATTTTTGCTTTCTCCAAGGGCCATAAGGGTAATAAATGGAAAGCCGAGGGTTTGCAACGAGTGTTGAATGAATCTACAGTTAGTTTGGTTTCTAGTATGTCTGCTACCTCTCTAAGAGGATTAATTGCTATACATGGCTCAAACCATTTTCCTTGCCTTCATCATGATATTGGTGTATTTCTAATGATGAGACAGACTATGACAGATTAGCTGACCATTTGCAATTGGGAACTAATTCTACTTCAGGGACTGAGAAAACTAGTGCAAATCAAAGAAAAAATGAGCTAACTGCAGTTTAGTTCTAAGTAGGGAACAATGGGGAGAGGAAAGGTAACAAATGGGGGCTACCCTATATTCTATTAAATCAAAGCCTGCTAGAAATTGGATATATGAGATATTTCTGCATCATCTAACCAAAGTGTGAGAATATTTTCTCAGCCAGAAAACACTGGACCTCATTTCTCTAAATCGACATTTATCCCTAAAGTCAATATATATTACCTTGCGCCTCAGATGAACACTCTTGAAAAATTATTCCTGATTTATACAATTTTTGCCCTATTTTGCATAGTTAAAACATCCATATTCCATACACACAAGTGCAAAGTTATGCAGAATCTTCCCTGTGCAGACAGCCATACAAACAGTAATGCACACATACCCCAAAATGGAAGCTTGCGATGTATAGCACATGGAGAGGAAGAATGAAATTGACTTCAGTGGAGCAACTATTTTTTTTTTTTCCAGCAGCACTAATAGCTCAAAAGTGATCACATTTATAGTTATGCAGTTAAATACTGTGCCAGAGATTATGGACATGTGCATTAAGGCACACACAATGACATCTCCCCACCATGACAGAAATGAAAAAATGACAGGTCCGTTACCATGGAGACAGAAGCAGAGACACCAGCTACTAACTCCGAATACCAATTAACAGCTAGCACTTCTTTATGTTACAAAAATTGGTTGCCAGGGCAACTCACAGGATTGGCCCAGGTTATCAAATGAATTACAAACTGAATCCAAAAAGTCAAATTCTTGAGAATTTTATAGATCTTAATTTAAGGAAATGATTTATGGAGTTCATCTTGTAATCAAAATAGTGTCTGTTTTCTCTGATTCTTCCTTTGTCATTCCCCCTTCCTCTTTTTTCTCTTTTAAAATATTCCTTATACAGAGACTGGGACATATACCTTAATATTTATGTTTTCAACAACAACAACAAAACCCAAAAATCAAAAACAACAGAAGTTAAATAAAACCATCATCTAGCAAGTTCTTTTCAGAGAAGCAAAACATAAACAACCTTGGTTATATCTACACAAAATGGTTGATCCCTGGTTAGCTACATTTTATCAAGCATCTACTATATGACGTGGTGTGAGAGATGTGGCATATATTTAGTCCTCAGAAAGAATTCTGGACATAGAGATACTGGCCACATGTCGCTGAGAACCAAGTGTTAAACTGTTGGCCGCAGGAAGGATTCTCCCTGAAGCCTTGTAGTCTTCCGGGGTCTGTGATGTAAGCAACAGCAGAGCCCAGTGGATAAGAGTCAGCTTGTCCTACGTAAACCCGGTGCCCACCACATGACGACTAGATAACCTTGACTGAGATCTCTAATTTCTCTAGTTTGGTGTTTTCATCGATTAAGAGTTTTCCTGAGGTCTGACCAGGGCCCACCTAACCTCTACTGCAGCCTCCCTGCTCCAGACCACCAGCCCCTGTGCCCTGGATCGTTACAACAGCTGCAACCAAGTCACCAGTACTCAGTGCAATCCTCATAAAACATGTCAGTTCATGTTACTTCTCCTGGAACTCCAACCTCTTAGGACTGTAGTAAGATTTAATGAGACTTTCCCTGTAAGGGACTTGGCACAGTTCCAAACATGGAGAGAGCATTGATTCACTGGACAGATGTTTATTGAGTCCCTACTGTGTGCCTGCTGCCGGGGAGAGAGCAGTGAACAATACTGAGAAATATGCTTGACCCTTTGGAGGTTCCTTGAAAATACAAAGCATATTATTAGATCGTGGTAAGTACTAAGAGAAAAATGTAAAGCATGGAAGCTAGATGGGAAGTGGGAGTCTATAGGGTTCTATGGGATGACTGGGAAAAGCTTCACTGAGAAGGTGACACTTGAGTAAAGCCCTGTGAATGACAGTGAGTCATGTAAATTTGTGGGGGAAAGGGTACCCCGGGTAGTGAGCTCAGCAAAGGCCATGTTCCACCTCAGGCAGTGTGTCTGGGATCTGTGAGGGTGGAGCATCAGAGGAGTGGTATCTCAGACACGCTATGGAGGGAGGTGTGCATCACTTAGGGCCCGTGGGACATAGCAAGGGCTTTGGCTTTTATTTCAGTGAGCTGAGGAGTCCCTGGAAATTACCCTGAGCTGACTGTGTTTTATTAGGATAGCTCTGACTACTGGTTAAGAAGCGATTGTAATAATCCATGGCAGATGGGCTGGTGGTTTGGTAGGCTGCAGGAGAGGTGTTGATAAGATAGAGATGCTCAGTAAATAACAGCTATTTTGACATTCTCTGACATTGTCTCTTAAAGCTGAATTTATCACTCAGTTTAGACAAACTAGCAGTTGGTTCCCTGTTTATGATCAGTCAGTTCATGCTAAGGGCTCAATCCTATTTGTATGGTAGTCTGAGTTATAATATTCTGACTTATAATAATATTATGGTTGTTACTTTGTTTCCAATACTTTGCCACTCTTTACTACAATGCCATAAAACATTAAATAAGTACTATGAAAACTATATTGTGGTTGCCAAAGGCAGGGGATGGGGGTGAGGGAAATGGTTGAAGGTGGTCAAAGGTACAAACTTCTGGGTATAGTAAGATAAATAAATTCTGAAGCTGTAACATGCAGCATGGTGACTATATTTAATAATGTATAACATGTTTAAATGTTGCTGAGAGAGTAGATCTTAAAATTTCTCATGAAATGAGAAAAAAATGTATAACTCTGTGAGGTGATGGGTGTTAAGGGAACCTGCTGTGGTAATCATTCCATAGTATATACATCTATCAGATCATTATGTGGTAGACCTTAAACTAACACAATGTTATATGTCAATTATATTTAAAAAAAAAAAAAAGGGTGGGAAAATGAGCAAGTGAAGTTAGGGAAAAAAGCAAATAGACTTCCGGAATTGAAAAAAAAAAAAAAAACAAAAAAAAACAACTCAATAAGAGGTCCCTGGGTGGCTCAGATGGTTAAGCATCTGCCTTCGGCTCAGGTCATGATCCCAGGGTCCTGGGATGGAGCCCTGCGTCAGGCTCCCTGCTCAGCGGGAGGCCTGCTTCTCCCTCTCCCTCTACTGCTCCCCCCTGCTTGTGCTCTCTCGCTCTCTGTCTCAAGGAAATAAAATCTTTAAAAACAAACAAAAAAAGAAAAACCAAAAAAAGCTCAATAAAATATTATAAAACAAATCAAAAACCAAATAAATATATTCTAATAAAAAAAAAGAAATCTCTAAATATCTGCCATAAAGCATGTTCTTCTAATGGAGGATTGTGTTTCTTACAATGCCTCATGCCTAAAAACCACAAGATAGTAAAATAATAGCTGAGATTTTTGTTCAAGCCAGTCCATTAAGTAACATAGAATGTATTCCTTGTGGCTAGTCCTTTAATAAGATGCATTGTGTTTACGCCCTTGTCCTTTCAATAAAGTTCCTCGTATGCACATAATTTATTGAGGGCATTTTTTTGTTTCTCAAAGCTTTCTCTCCAATACATTGTATTACCTCATGAGGGATAATAAGAAGGCTGTTCTGTATTCCTTAATGATGAGAATTAAAGATTTGTCAAATGTGACAACTTGAACCTTGAACTGATTATTTCCTCAACCTCAAATTTTCCTGGAGTCTAAGAACTAATCACATTCCATACACACACCTGCCTTTAAAACCATCCAAAAGGAAACCTGCATCAAACTCACTGTTCAGACTTTCTAAGTTGAGGTTTTTGTTTGTGTCGGCAATAAGGAGCAAGTAAGGAGTAAGGACTTTTGTCCTAATGCTAATATTGTTAATAATAATGGCAGTGAATTTCAGGTGGTGGTACAGCACTTACCTGCGTCAGCCACTGTTTTCTCTGCTTTAAGTCTATGAACTCACATACAAATCACCAAAAGCCTCTGGTAGCGTTGGTATAATTGAGGAGGAAACTGAGGCACAGAAATTAGTTACTCAAGGTGACTGAGTTAGTAAGTGGTAGAATTGAAAGTCAAACCAAGCAGTCTGACTTCCGAATCCCTGCTATCAAGCCTCATATTCCATAGTTTCTTGGCATATAGATCAGGACATTATTTTTTGAAATATTAGTCCATATTACTCTTCTTAGATTTTCTCCTTTCCATCCCTAAACTTTCACTCACCTTGACCACCTGCAGTTCAAACTGGAAATGACTTTTGCTTTCCAAAAGCTTCAGATTTTGCGGCTGCTTATAACGTTTTGCAAAGAATGTTAAATAAAGAGGTTTGCCAAACGGGTTGGAGGCACAATCCCTTAGCCCATAGGAATGAAGATAGTGCTATTATCCCTAAATTAAACAGTGATTCTTCTCTTTGGAATCCTGGGAGAAGTAAAAAAGTTGAGGTGAGGACTGCTTGGACTCCCCCTTAGCACCAGGGGGAACAGAGAAGACTCCTAATATGAAACGGCTGTCTGATATGCCCAGGTTGACAGAAGAGTAGTAACCAGGCTGAGAAAATCCATGAAAAAGATTTTTTGTCTAAAAACCTTGCCAGCCCAGGAGGATTATGGAAATAGAAATTCAGTTGAATCGCTGAAAATAAAGGAAGTTACAGTTCTTGTCAATATGAGTTTGTGGGCAAAAATTAATGTGCATGAATCTACAATATAAATTAGTTGTCTATCCTAAACTCAGAAAATGACTTCACAACTACTGGTAATTAAGAAATGTAACATAGGTGCGGGGTCACGTAGTTGGTTGAGTGTTGGATTCTTGGTTTTAGCTCAGGCAGCGATCTCAGGGTTGTGAGGCTGAGCCCCGTGTCAGGCTCTGCACTCAGAGTGGAACCTACTTAAGTTTCTCTCTCCTTCTCCCTCTGCCCCTCCCCCCTGTTCACTTGAGCTCTCTCTCTCTCTTTCAAATAAATAAATAAGCCTTTAAAGAAATGTAACATAATCCTTTCCTACAGCCTGTATAGCAGTTCATTACCCTTCTTAGAACCTTAGAATCTACCACCAACATAATACAGAAGATGACAAATTAGATGACACCGATCTTTACCCTGATTTTATATGGATAATACATACCTCATTCTGTATACAAGTAGACCTGAGCCTGAGGTGATTTCTAAGTAAATCTTATGGTTGAAATAGACTACAAATAGAAATAACCAAATAACATGAAAGCTTTTATATTTGTCTTAAACTGTGGTTTTATTCCTGTATCATAAAAATCGGCTGAATGAATTTTGTTTTGGGGGCATATACTCTGTTCTGAAGTTGGCAGAGGAAAAAAAAAAGTGCAAGCATAGCAGACAAAAATCCTTATGTATTTCAAAATCATAAATTGACATCCTACAGGTTTTAGTCACCCAAGTTGCTGGAAGCTAAAAACCAAAAAGTCCTCTTAATAGGAAAGAAATGAGTAGATAAAATATTCTTTTATGAGAAGACTCCACAAATATGGCAATAATTAAACTAAGCAGTTTGAAAGTAAACATTCAGTGTTACTGAGGCTGGCAAGGTTCCCTGTCAGTGGTGTTCAACTCTGATGTATTTCCCATGAGGTTAAAAGTCGTCATCTGCAAGCTGTCTCCCCAGCTATTGAACACTCCTGTCAGATGGGCATGATTTGGCATGCTGGAAGGGGTAAGGAGTCCTGGTTCATAAAATATTTCAGTAAGTTAATTCTATTATACTGTTGATTATCTTGTCAAATGTGAGTATCACATTAAATATACAGTCTCTTATTGATTCAAATGGAATGATTTTGTGTTGGACTCATCACAGTGAGCACCTTTCACCATGATAACAAAGCATGGATATGTAAGGAGTGTTTAACAGAGTCCTGGAGAAGAGAGAATTTATGGGGCATTGCTTTATTCTAGCTCCTGAATACATCTCACTTCTTGACTGGCAGGAAGGCATAGTGGTCAAGGGCACAGACTCTGGACCCAGACACTCAGGGTTCCTATCTCTGTTGTGCCACTTACTCCAGGAGTCCAGGCGAGTCACTCAACACTCTGTGCCTCCCTATCCCCAACAGACCAAATGGGTCTATTACTAGTACTTATCTCATAGGGTTGCCTGAGAATTAAATGAATTACACGTTAAGTGTTTAGGGACTAATACATAACAAATGATATGCCAACATTAACTGTGATTATTGGCCATGGGAGAAATGAACAATGTGGTCTAGACTCTCCCTTTTTAAAAACCACATCATAAATAATCATCTTTGTAAATATTTGAAAAATACACATACAGCTAATTAAGTTCTTAATATCTACCAGATCCTATTATAAGCTGTACATATATTTTAAGTGATTTAATATAGGTAGATTTCTAATGAAATATTTTATTGGAACTTAAATGGAAATGAAAGATGTTTCTCCATTAATTTTTTTTTTATTTAAAAAAATACTTATTTTAGCACTTACAGAGATAGCTCCTGAGAGATGTGTAAAGTTCCCACTAATCAGTGGATGGGTAAAAAGTAACCTTAATGAAGCACAGAGATGACCTATTGAATTAACTGTGCCGTATACAGGTTGAAATTCTTAATGTTCAAAGCTAGCACCATCTCCTTAACTGCTAGGAAGGGCATTTTAACCGCAGGTTAACTAAAGGCCAGACTGTGTCCAAGCTAATTTAGGATCAAACCAAGCTAATTTAGACACATATACTTCAAATCCAAAAGGCATGCCTGCCCCTTTGCTCCCTTCTGTACAAGAATATCTCAATCTGTCCTTGTATCAGCATAAGTAGCAACTTACGTCACCCTGACTCTGAGATAAATACTAATTAAAGAACATTTTTACGCCAGTCAACACTTGCCTCTCAAACTAGCCCTTTGAAATGTGTTATCACCTGGTTCTGTAAAAAGCACAGCTGGGTAGGGTAGCTCCCGAGATTTGCTGGGGTAAATATTTGCCTCTACCCTAGTAGATGCTTCTTTTGCATACAAACCCCTTTGTCAATACAGCCCACATTGTCAATAGAAAGCACAGGGAGAGGAGTTTTCTCTGTGGAGGAAACAGCACTGTTTGCCTATTCCCACAGATCCCGCAATTCTGTGCCCCCCCCCCCCCCCCCGTTGGCTCTCAGGGACAGCTGGCCATTTCGGGGTGGGCACAAACACTTCCCCCCGGCACGTTGTCTTCACTGGCCTATGTTGAACAGAAGCCAAGTCCATTTACAGCTATTTCAAGGACAAACTTAAGATTATTTCAAGGGCTCTAACAATATTTGCTTTCCTAAGGAGGCACAGCATGATACCCAGTCTTGGTTGGCACAAAAACTTAAACCTACCACAGCCCTACAAGCTGGGCAAAGTTTCACACTCATAAAACACACACTCTTGCCATCCAGAGGCCTTAACAAAACAACTCAAAAACAATGTACATTCTCTCCATTTCCTTCGGTGTAAACTTCCTCAGAGGGCTCTCAGGTTTCTTGATAGCAGAAGGAGGTTAAATGAATGTTGAAAACAAACCATGAGACTCGCTGGGCTGGATTTTTGAATGACTCCCAAATTCCAGCACGGCTACTTCTTTCTGATGTGCCCTTTTTAATCTGAGGATGTTAAAGAAGTTGGTGAACATTAACGAACTTAAAAATCATTCTGGGTGGTAGCTGTCTGAGCTCACAAGCAGGGAAGTGGGTGGGCAGGCCTTCCCTCGGGAAACCATGAGTGAGACCAGCCATAACCCGTTCAGATGGGGCAGATGCATTTTCACTTCTCACCGGGGATGCCCTCTGCTCTAACGCGACAGCTCAAGGGCCTAGGTCAGGGCCTGCTTCTCTGTCTATACTCAATGTACCTTTGTTGAATGAATGTAACCCTGCACGTTATAAAAGGATCTTTTCTCTTACTGTTTCAGTCATGTCATTTAAAGTCTAAATCAGGAACAGAAGGGTCCAGTTTAGTTAGGAAAAAAACCTAATTTTTGAATTCTGAAGATGAAGTACCTGCATTCGTGGAATAAGAATTCAAATCTTATGTCTAGGAAACCATTTGAACAATTCCCCCGCCCCCAGGCTTTATTGAGGTGAAGTGTACAGTGTGATAATTCGATATACAAGTGTGTTATAAAAGGATTCCACCCATCAAGTTAATGAGCAGATCCATCACCTCACATACTTATCTTTTTTGTGTGTGAGAACATTTAAATTCTACTCTCTTAGCTTATTTCAATTATACAATGCAGTGTTATCAACAAGTTTCCATGTTTTTCATTAGATCCTTAGACTCTGTTCATCTTAAAACTGAAAATTAGTACCCTTTTACCAACCTCTCCTTATTTCCCTGGCGCCAGCCCCTGACAACCACTTCCATTTTTCTGCTTTCTGTTTCTGTGAGTTGACTTCTTTTTTTGGTGTGGCTTATTTCACTTATATAGCCCTCTGAATTAACATGGTTCATCCATGTTGTTGGAACGACAGGAATTCCTTCATTTTTAAGGTTGACTCATATTCCGTTGCATATATGCCTCATCTTCTTTATCCACGTATCCTAAGTGATGGACACTTAGGTTGCTTCTCTATCTTGACAGTCGTGAATAATGCTGCAGTGGATGTGAGGGTACAGTTATCTCAGTTGGACAGTTTCTAACCAGGTTCTTCTTTATTCCCTAAATGCTCTCTTGTTATAATAATTTCCTCAACCCTTTTTGGGGGACAATAGACACTGGATGTAGAACTGAGAGTTCAAAACGTGTCCTTGAAAAAGAGTGTGAAGCATTTTTTAATTCTTCAACCTTTTGAGTTACCATGAAATTAATTGAAAGAACCAAACTGGTCACTGTTTTACAATTGTTTCTTCCATTCGTCTTGCATTGTTTAAAACCCCTAGAATTCAGCAATAATAGCTTGCCGCTCTATGTACGGTTTTATGGTAAAGCTGGTAAGAAAGAATTGTGGGATTTTGTGGAAAAGGAATATTTTATACCCGAGTTTTTAGGAAGATTTCCTTAAATAAGGATTTGACAGGCATTTTCTGTGAAGGGGCAAATAGTAAACATTTAAGGATTTGTGTTGTACAGCTGCCATTATAGCACAAGAGTAGCCACAGACAATACTGAACAAAGGGCCGTGGCTGTGTCCCAATAAAACTTTATTTACAAAAATAGGCCACAGCTCAGATTTGGCCTCCTCGGCCATTGTTTGCCAACTCTTTTTGATACCGTGCTTTTGGGACTTTGTGATGGTACAAGGATATAACTTGTTAGGAAAACTAAAAGTTAAATCTTTAGTCTTATAATACGAGGACCCTTCAGTACTGAAAGGAATGATCAGCTGTAAAATGTGAGTCTGACTATGTTACCTGATTGCTTTGTAAATAATGTGCATCGTAGTTTCTCCTTTCTGGACCTGAATTTTAAAATTCGATCAACTGGGCGCCTGGGTGGCTCAGTTGGTTAAGCGACTGCCTTCAGCTCAGGTCATGATCCTGGAGTCCCGGGATCGAGTCCCGCATCGGGCTCCCTGCTCGGCGGGGAGTCTGCTTCTCCCTCTGACCCTCCCCCCTCTCATGTGCTCTCTGTCTCTCTCATTCTCTCTGTCTCAAATAAATAAATAAAAATCTTTTAAAAAAAAATAAATAAATAAAATAAAATTTGATCAACTACAAGAATTTACCCTTAAAAATTATGCAGAAAGTAGGCACGTAGTAAAAATGCTTTCAATCCCTCCAAATCTTCATTCCATTGGAAAAATCTCAGGGGATTTGGTGCTTGGCATTCACTCTAGCTCCTATTGACAGTTGTCAAGGCTCAGCTTCCCTCTCCCTTCCTGTCCTGCTCCTTTGTCCCCACCAGCTTCACGATCAAGGGCTTTGGCTCCTTCAAGGAGCTAAAAGGGAAGATCATGGGCTAAAGCCTGGCCTGCCTCCGTGTGGAGCTGACAAGATGACTTCTGAGCAGATGCATCAAAAGAAAAATCTGCCTATGCACGCTGCTCACTCCAAGTCTTTGTAGTTGAAGTCACCTATTGAAAATATTATGCGACTGGTTTCTTCTTTGCTTTTCAAACATTTGCCTTGTTTCAAGGATATGGTGGTTTCCATCCTTGAAAATACTTAACATGGTTCTGAGATTTTTCATTATTGTTGCCAACACCAAAACACCTTTGCGATTTTACCAAAGACAAGCAACAAAGGTCCACATCATCTCTCTAATAAATGCAACTCATAATTACAGTTTCTAATAATTACCCTTCTGGCCTATCTTTAAATTAAAATCTAATATTGTTAAAACTTCCACAAAGCTCAAGTTGGTAGGATTTCACCTTTTGACACCTTGTGTCAGGGAAAATATTCTTATATCATTAATGTAACCTTTTTTTTTTTAATGTATGAGGCATTGGTGAGATACCCAATGATCAGTAACTTAATGATAGAGAAAATAGTATTATTCTTTCAGACTTAAACTGACAAAGCACACATACTTTGTGTGATCGCCCATCTGTGACAATTCACTAAGAATTTGTCTATAACCCTATGTCTCCCCATCCAGGACTCCTTTCTCCTTACCAAATTCTAACACCAACAGTTGCCAGGATAAGTGGAAAGCAGACTCGTGCCCTTTGAGAGCAGAAGTGTGCATCACCAGGAGAAGGCTATGCCTAGACACCCATTCAGGGTGGCATTTGCTTTTTTGGATGCACTGAGGTCCAGGGCATGGCCCTCTAGCTTGCAGGCTGATTTTCTGGCACACACCCTGTGTGGACACTGGAGTTTCACAATAATCACACTCACAGAGGTTGCTATATTAAGATTCGATGAAAGGGCTAAAATGTCCAGAGGGGCAAGTCAGCATGTTCTTTCTTGGACAACAAGCTACACAGAGAGCCACATTTTCATAAGGCTTGCTGAATTAGGACCAGAACAAAGGAAATACATAAGAGAACAAGTGTTTAGTCGTGTAGGTATCGTAATTTTACGTCTCATAAATGGTCACATCTATTGGAAGGGTAGAACTCTTGCTGGCTAGAAAGGGCCTTCATCACCTAAATAGTGCTTGAATGGGCATGGCTTATTTTTTTTGTCTATCTGTGGGTTAGTGGTTCCCATGCCTAAATGAGCAAAAGAATGTCTTTTTTTTTTTTAAGAAAAGGGTGGAATTTCATCTTTATTTATAGGATACTGCAAGATAGGAGATTTCACACAGAAATAAGAAACCCACTGAGAGGAGAAGCTTGGTACGGTTTGTACAGTTTGGAACTGTTCAAGTATAGTTTCCATTGTAAAAAGTGCTATAATAACAAAACACATTAAAAAAAAGTTCTTAGTAGAGAAATAGTGAGACAAATTTATACCAAACATAGCACACAACAAACAACTTTCTGCCTCAGCTGTGCAATCTAAAAGCTAAAGGTCCCAAGAGTGCCGTCCTGAACTTGGAATATAAGACCGTCAGAGGTCGTTTCTTGCACAACACCTTGATCTTCCTCTTCCTCCACAGAGAAATAGTTCTCATTCAAGTTTAATAAAGCTTTGTATACAGACTCATTTTCATGGTTTTGTAGAGTTTCAGTTTTGTCTAAACCTCCACATTCTTCGATCATTAGACAGTTTCTCCGTTTCACCTAGTTTCTCAACAGAATGTCTTACTGAACTTGGAAGAAGCAAAATCTTGATCTGTCTTGCCCTCTGCACTGTAAGGTCAATTGAATTATAATGGGGGGGGTGACTCAGAAATTTTGTTTAGGGGATTCTGATATTCTGATACTCTTGTTCTTTGAAATCAGACAGACTTGAATAAATATTCTGGCTTTGCCACTTAGAAAAATTAACTTGATGGAGTTTTCAGAGCTTCTGTTTCTTCATCTGCAAAATGGCTATGATAATGCCTACCTATCAAGGATGCTGGGAGAATTAAATGAGATCGTATTTGTAAGCCCAGGGCCAACTAAACATTCAGTAAACTAGATAGCCATTCACTGTATGTCCCCAAATAGGGTGTGATATATGACCCCAATGCTTAGGTCATTGCTTATTAAACCATGTTCCTTTTATAACTCTAGGTCCCAGAGAAATTTCCTTATCATCCCAGTTAGATGTAGAGATACATGATTACAGACAAGTTCTTCGTTGATTCTCATCAATGGTTGACCACAAAGAATGGGTGGGCTTTACTAGTTTAACGTCCCAAAGGCAGCATTGGTCCCCTACTCCCAATTCTTGGGAATGGATGTCTCCTCATTGCCCCCAAAATATAGATAAAAATGTCTTTTTTGTCTATATTTTTATCACAAAAAAAAATCTCAAAGCTCCTGTCAGTGGGTTGAGAATATTTCACCAGAAAGCGAGTCTCATCAGAGTTGTGTTCTGAGAACATTTTAATGTGAAACTTGTAGTTGAACAACAGAACAGTGATTGTTAGAAACTTGAGTTTCACATAATGGGTAAGGGTGTCTGAGATCATTTTGTGTTGCTCTTTAGACACATAGGACAATAGAAGTTGGTGAGAGAAAACGGGATAAATGAAGTGGGAAAGAAACATATGGGACAATGCCCTTCCTTATGCCAAATAATTCCCCACTAAGGAGCCTAAAAGTGTAAAAGCAATTCCTGTAAGTGCCTCATTTACCAAAAGAGGGTCCCTGGGATCCTGAAAGAATCCACTTTCTAGATGACAGGATGGGTATAATCTATGCTTCCTCAGGTTCCACAAACATGGAGGTTATAAATGCTTGACACAGAAATAAACCTTCCTGTCCATTCCCATGTGACCTCTACCTGCTTCAAGGTGTTATCTGGGTGTTTCTGGGACTCCCACAAATCCTCTCACGTGGCTGATGACCAAGCCTGCTAGTGGCCATGTAGCCTGGGCCATCTTGTCAGTCCTCTGTTGCTTTGGGCCACTTCGGGGCCATCCCACTGTGCTCTGGATATCCTGTTCACTGCCTCTGGCTCTCTGAGCCACAAGCTTTGGCTGCTACTGATACTGTGAAGCCATTTGGTTGCAATCCAGGCTGAGAACGTGGACGTTCTCGAGGGGCTAAATCCAGCTTGTGTTTCACGCAGAAACAAAGCTTTGGTATTAAAGTTTGGAACATGGGTGCAAAACATTGCTATAAATGCCTCAAGTGTCTTCCAGAAGATTTAGTGAAAATAGCCCTTTTGGTTGTTACAGCACCATCTTCCTTTTCGCTGCTTCCTCAGGATCTGGACTTAACTCCACAGGGAGTTCCAGAGACAAATACTGCTTCCTTCACCATAGCTACGCATGAGCGCACGTGCACACACACACGTTCTCCTTTAAAGCCACTGACCAAGGCAGGCAGGCAGATGACAGCTTCCTGACAGTCACAACCGCCCTGATCTGCTTCCACGGTTTCAGGAAGCCCCACACATGCACTTTGTTTCGCTGTACATCTCATATCATCATAAGCTGTTTTCAATCACTCACCAATTGTCCTTGAATAATTACTTGACGTTTTACCCCTCTTTCAAAACAGCACATATGTCTTTTCTCAGTCTTGTGTGGATTTTTTTTTGCAAGGTCACTCATGAACTTGTTCCAGGGAGTGAAAATCTTAAACATCATTGCACATCGAAATATGACACATTGACTTAGCGGGAATGTAAAGAGTTGCACGACTCCCTGTTAACAACAAAGAATGTTTAAATTATGTTGTAAAGAAGGGTGCTATAAGACTTGGCATTAAGCATTTGGGTACAGATATTTCAACACCATTACTTCAAATAATTGCCACTTTTGAAAATTTCAAACGAACTTTGAATAGCATGTGTTCTGCACACAGGAGTGATAAATTGAAATCCAGGGAACTAAGCCAAAGTTACATTTGTAATTCAGTAACTATAAACTAGCTCTGCGACACTGCTTCAAAGTCAATGCCTAGATCATTGATAAGCTCTGTTTTATTTCTGGATTTATACAGTGCTTTTGATATTTATGCAACACTAATTGTTTTGCAGTTCCGGAAAAACCTCCTTAAAAATAGGAGTTTTTTTAGAGGATGAAATATTGTGTTCTGCAGTGAATACTGAGAGTGGAAGTAGTTCAGTCAGGACTATGAACCTAACATGGTATAATTCTGTTTCACATTCTGAAGATAACAGGAATGGCAGTTTTAAACGGGTGAACAGCAATGCATCTAGCATTTTCAGATCTTGGGGCAGCCTGGTGGACCAGTAGGTACCAGAGGTCCCAGGCCAAATTTGGCCAAGAACACATTTTTTTGGCATTCATCTTCTCATTTGGATATGTACTAGATGTTGCTATCAATGTTATATTTAGCTGTATGCATCAAAGTACCATTATCTTGTATTTATTATGTTGATGTGGCTTATTACTTTCATGTATGTCCCATCATTTATGCAAGACAAGTAGTAGTTTCTTTGTTGGATGAGAAAATCAAAAACAATGAGAGTATTCTGTACTGGAAGATGATGCCACGGCAGCAAACAGAGAAGTCATGAATTCTTGCTCCTCGAGGCATGCCTGTCACCTGGGACCGCCCAGGGCTTGAAGGAGAGAGTAGTCCCTTTTTGAAAGAGACGAGTCTCTCCTCTGCTTCCCTCCTCAAGACACAAACGTTATAGTAATGCAATCCCAGAGAGTAAATGTTTGAAAGAAATTCTTATTTATATCCCCTGAAATGTAAAAAAGCAATCATATGAGCCTAGTTTCTTAAACCACAAGTGCTAATGATCTTAAACCATACAAATATTTGATACCGAATGGTCTTATTAAAATTCAGTTACTATGTACGCATTGATCTTTGTATCCAGCCTCCATGGCTGGCCCTCCATGAGCCTCTACAGGGGCATCCTGTATCTGTTAAGTAGGTACAATCCCCCAGGAAAGTGATACACCATGGAAAGAGCAGAGTTGTCTCCTGAGCCCTCAGCACAGCTGCCATCAGGAACTGCAGCTTAGAGGGGAACCCCTGGACAACAGATGCAGTGACAGCCTGGCTGACAGCGACCCAAGAGGCTTGCACCCAGCTTACCCACTTCTCAGGAGTTCTGGAAGTCCAATCTCCGTTCCTGAATGTAACCCGATGCCATGTCATTGATAAAATAAGTATAGATTTAAACAATCATCCAAGCCATTAGACTTTCTATCTCCATCCCAGTAAAAAGTCCCTCCTAACTTTTATAAAGGCATACTAACTATTCATAAAATGTGGTTTTTGTCTGAATTCTTTAAAGTGACTAAAGCAGAGGTGAGTGACGTGTGCCAAACCCGTCTGTGCAGTGTTCTACAAAGTTTATTTTTTTAATTGACTCAGCTCCTTTAAAAACAAAACAAAATATAGACCAATGCTTTCAAAAGGATGCAAACACAGGAGACCATGCTTCCTCATTATATGAGATATGTGGAAGGGGACCGAAACCAAAGGGGTGGAAGGATAACAATAAGGCAACAAGAAACATGAGTAAGCTTCTGATGAGGGTACAGAAGTGAGGTCACATCCTGCCCTGCATTTAGGCTTCAAAGCTTTTATTAAGTTTTCTAATAATTAGTCCATCCCTAAATTGTAAGACCATCTATATTAGATGGTGAGAAAAATCTGTCATAGTGAAAATTATTCTCTGGGCTGTAAAAGCTTAGAGGGTACCCCATGTTTAGAAGGACCTGCACTTGGTTTAATGCTCTACTGTCTTGATATTTCCATTCTTAATTATTTCTAAACAAGGGGTCTTGTGTTTCTTTTTTTTTTTTTTTAAGATTTAGTTTTTTATTTTAGAGAGAGAGAGAGCATGAGGGGGAGGAGGGACACAGGAAGAGAGAGAATCTCAAGTAGACTCCCCACTGAGTGTGGAGCCTGATGCAGGACTCTGACTCATGACCCTGAGATCATGACCTGAGCCAAAACCAAGAGTTGGATGCTTAGCTGACTGAGCCATCCAGGCACCCCATGGGGCCCTGTATTTTCATTTTGCAACAGACCCCACAAATCATACAGCTGTCCCAGACATCATGTCAAGCTGCAGGCTACAGCTTTACTAGCCTCCACTGGAAAAAAAAAAATGTGTGTGTGTATGCACGTGCACACACAGTCCTTGAAAATAAATAGTGTTAGAATATTTTCCAGAAGGCAGTGTTCTTATATTCAGAAACTATACCCCTCCCTACCTTTGATATATTTGATATTATTCTTTTAAAAAATTTTATTATTGAAGTATAGTTGATACACAGTGTGGTATTAGTGTATGACATAGTGATCTGACAATCCATACATTACAAAATGATCACGATAAGTATAGTTATCATGTCACCAAAGTCATTACAGTATTATTGAACTATATTTCCTGTGTTGTACTTTTCATCTCCATGATTTATTTATTTTATAATTGGAAGTGAGTACTTATTAATTCCCTTCATGAATTTTGCCCATACCCTGACCTCCCTTCCCCTTCGGCAACCACCAGTTTGTCCTCTTTATTCTTCTGTTTCTCTTTTTTGGTTTGCTCGGTTTTTTGAAATTCACATGTAAGTGAAATTCTATGGTATTTTGTAATTTTCTGCCTGATATTTTTCACTTAGCATTATACTCTAGTTCCATTCATGTTGTCGCAAATGGCAAGAGCTCATTGTTTTTATGGCTGAATGATATTCCATTATGTGTGTGTGTGTGTGTGTATGTATATAGCATGTCTTTATCCATTCACCTTTCATGTGACACTTAGGTTGCTTCTATATCTCGGCTGTTGTAAATAATGTTGCAGTAAACATAGGGGTGCACTTATCTTTTGGAACTAGTGTTTTTGTTATCAGAATTCAGCTCTGAATGACACTGGCAATTCACTAAATGAGAGAGGTTTTACTGGGGTCATTTGCAGTAGGTCAAACTTCAGTCTTCCTCAGAACACCAGTCACTCGCACTCAGAATCAAAGACCGTGTGTGTGTTTGCCACGCTGCCCAGATCTAGCTTCTTACCACTCTGCTGAGTTCCTTTCAGTTTCTCCACTTGAAGTCCGTGGTCTCACTTAGCTCTTCCGCTTGATTTCCTTCTCCTTCGGGCTGCTGTAGAGCTTGTGGAAAGCCCTGAGTGGGGGCTGTCTCTCCCCTGCCAGTAGCCAAGAGCTGCCCGTTGCTGCAGATTGCATGCATGTGTGACTTTCATGAACCGAACTGAAATAATTCAGAAGGAGGGAAGTTTGAGAGCTGGTACGGTGGTAACACAGATCCCTCTGAGGACTGCAAAGTGATACCCCACACAGGCAGTTTATTCTCACTGCAGTAACTACAGGGTAATACTGACCTGGCTCGCTCAAAGTGTACCACGTGACAGAAGGAGCCTAAGTAAGACACCTCTGCTGTATGTAGTAAGCCTCAACACTTTTTGTCTGGCATTTGTTTACTAAATCAGAGATGCTCCGAAGAGAAAGCAGCTTGAAGTGTCTCTTTGCCTGTCTTCTTGTCTTAAACAGTGGTCTGTCTTAAAATAACTCTGCACCCTCCCTCATTTACCTATGACAGTATTTATTACAGGGTTTATTGCCATTTTTCACTAAGAAATATCAGGTACTGCTTTAAATATCAATACAGTGAACGGTAAACCCTGCATTTGCCTTCTACCCCAACCGCAAAAGGATCAGAAGCTCAGAGTGTCTGGCTTTCTTGTTCCTGAAAGCTCAGTGAAAGACGATAGCATCTGGTAATTGTCCCTGAGCAGAAATTTAATTAATACAGTGTTTACAGTTGATACCAATTGGAAAATAACTTTGGGGAAATGTATGATGTGGGGGCAGGGACACTTGGTTTCCTCTATATTGATCAAATAATTCCTGCCCTCTATTTTGTAAAACAGGAACATTTGCAGTGGTTCTACGCTGTGTCAGGATCCCTCCAGTTCAAAAATGTTAAGGTTACTGATGTCCATCACTGGCAGATGACATCGTTCCTGTTAAACTAGTGGGCGTTGTCCGCTTGGGGACTCCTTTTAAATTTACTCCTTAATGTCTATTTCGTGAAACACAAATCTAAAGAGGGCTTTTTTTTTTTAAGGCAGACCACCAGGTTTCATGTCTTACTGAACTGAATGTATTGTTTCTGACAACAGACGTAAAGCTCATTAAGCTGTGCTTGACATGGTCCTAGCCTCTTTATCTGCACCTTGAGACGACTGGCCTAGAAGCTGTCTGCATCTATGAAATCAGAAAAGGATCAAAGCAGAGACACAATTTCCTTTGAACTTGAAATGGAAATGAGTGTGTTTCCGGTATCTATTAATCTGCCTAAAACCAAGGCAATCATTCCAGAAGAAGCTTTCAGCACTCTATCAAAGTGATGTGGCTGGTGAGGTGGCAAAGTAGAAACACATTTAGAACTTTATTTCTCCTGACTAGATAATTAACCTTCATCACTCACCATGATGAAACCAACCCCAAAAAGATGTAAAAATGTCCACATATCATTCCATGACTAGGACCTGAATCTCGCCAGAGGAATAGAAAAAAATAAACAAAATTGGGAGGATGACATCACAATGTTGTTTGATCATGATCCTCCCCACTGTTAGCTCATTCCCTCCCAGATGTGTTTGACTCGTTTGTTGTGTGTCTGTATAGTTTAAATGCACATTTTGGGTGAATACACTACATGGTTACAATGTATGAGCCAAGAAATATGCTGGGTGCTTTACATATATGATCTTCATTTGACCCGACAATACTGTCGTGTAGTTTTTATCAGCACTGTTTTAATGATGAGAAAACGGAGGGTTAGTAGAGTTGAAAAATAATTTTCCCAGCTCTCCAGAAATAGTGAATAGTGAGTTAAGGATTCAGATCCTCATTTGTCTACCCAAAGCCCATGTTCTAAATCTTTTGCAACATGAAAAGTAGGATTCTTTTTGTTTTGTTTTGTTTGAGAGAGAGAGAGAGAGGGAGTGGTGGAGGAGGAGAGGGGCAGAGGGAGAGAGACTCTTAAGCAGACTCCAAGCCCAGCATGAAGCCTGATGTGGGGCTTTATCTCAAGACCCTGAGATCATGACCTGAGCTGAAATCAAGAGTTGGTTGCTTAACTGCCTGAGCCACTTTCGATAAGATGAGAACACAAAGTAGGTTTTAGACTGTGTGTTCTGAATGTTCTGACATAATATGGTTATGATTTTCTCCATTTGACAAAAAAGAAAGCACTGGACTAATTATGTTTAGGAATCAGGTAATGAGCATATTTTGATAGAAAATGTACAATAAACTATGGACAACTCATGGTAGATATCCCAACCTAATCAGAGAAATATTTTCTTCTTTCTCTTACTAGTCAGGATCTGTGGATGTGGATTTAGGCCACTGAAGCTTTGACTGTGTTTTACTAGGGTATAAGGAAAAGAAAGAATCCCTATTTTTGATGTAGCAGCTTGGACAAAAGAGTCTAAAGAGAGGCTCTAGTGTAAGTGTTCTTGAACTTTTTGTGCCATAAATCCATTGTAGTCTGAGGAAGCCTCTGGACCTTTTCTCAGAGTAATGTTTTTAAATGCGTAATATACATGGAATTAGAAAGGAAGCCAATTATACAGAAATTTAGTTATTGAGAATTTCTAAATAGGATATAGTAATACATGAACTTCTTTTCTACATATTAAGTAATAAGATCTATTGGAAGGTCTAATAGCTATCACACATTTGAAGCAGGGGTGAATGCCAGAAAGAATTGAAAGATCTGTTTTTTTCCTATCACATTACAGTTGTTGTAGGTGATTTTTGTTGGTGAGGAAGTTGCAGGTACTAACAGTAACTACGTGATGTCATGCCTCCATTCATATCTGAAGGCAACGCTAATTTTCTCTTAGAGTTTAATGAAAATAAAGATACACATTTTTCCTATCTGCAATTGCCCAGGGGTTTTAGGGTATCAGATCAGAACCCCTGGTCTGATGAATGAGAGCTGGAGGTGAGCGGTGGTGACGAGGAGGAGGCACCAACAGAAACCGAGGTATAGGGCTCCTGTGGCACATAATTTGTTGGTGCAAATGATGCTTTGAAACTCAACGCTGATGACTACTTCTGCAAAAACAAGGCAGGAAATAAACAAAAAAATAAAGGCTCATCTTCGTCAAAGAATGCCCCAAAGAGAAGTCACATCTTTGCTAGCCACTTCTACTCTGAAGAAGAGTAACCAGATTTTATAAGTTACCTTATTTGGGAGAAAAAGAATGGGAAATATTTGGGAGGAGATGCTTCGTGCCACTTGTATCTTTTAATATTTTCCCTCTAACACCAAAATGAGTAGGGTATCCTTCTTAAAGTGCTTGGCATACACAATGCCCAAACTGGATGGTGGCTAAAGAGATTTATGATAGGTCTTCTGTCCCACTAACCAACAAATACTGACAGTAATGTAGTATAACTCATTGCATAAAATAAGAATCAGTGAGCAAAAACTCAAAATGATGAAATGAGTACATGCATGGAAGAGACGGGAAAGCTCTCAATTACAGAAATTGCCCACTAATAATGGAGAAAAAATGATGTAGTTATCAAATGACCACTTTGCAAATGAATAGAAATAATTGGTTCAGGCAAGAACTGCCAGTGGAGGAGTAATAAGTAAAAGCTTAATAATAATAGTATATTTATGTGGTAACTAAGTATTATCCCATAATTACTTATTTACTCCAAAGAGAAAAATTAGTGATTTAAAGTGTAAAAATTTGGAGGTTGCTACTTTAGCCAATGTCACTAATAATGGAAAAAAATTAATTTTACACACTTCCTACTATATAAGTGGGGCTCAGTATCACTTGAAAATATTTTTTAAAATGTATAACCTGAATCAATTATGAAAAAACATCGGACAAACACAAATTGAGGAACATTCTGTACAAACAACTGGTCTGTACAGTAGTCCCCCCCCCTTATCTGCAGGGGTTAGGTTCCAAGACCCCCAGGAAATGCCTGAAACCATAGATAGTACCAAACCCTACCTATAATGTTTTTACTATATATATATGTATACATATATATGATAAAATTTAATTTACATGTGAGCACAATGTATAAGTAAGAGATTAATAAGAATTAATAATAAAATAGAACAATTACCACAATGTACTGTAATAAAAAAATGAATGTGGTCTTTCTCCTCTCAAAATATCTTGTTAGACTTTACGCACACTTCTTGTGATGATGTGATATGATAAAATGCCTACACGATGAGATGCGATGAGATGAATGACATAGGCATTGTGACAGAGTGTTAGGCTACCATTGACCTTCTGGTGATCTGTTAGAAGGAGGATCATCTTCCTGACTGAGGTTGATGATTTGGGTGTAATCGAAACTGTGGAAAAGTGGGACTGTGGATAAGAGGGGCCTACCATATTGCCCTCCTTCCTGCCCTCCCTCCCTTTCTCTTTGTTTTGTTCTTCTCTTCCTTTTGCCTTTATTGTTTTGATCATGTTTTGTTGGTGGTGGTAGTTTTTAATTCCTTTTCTCTCCTCTACTGCTTTGGGACACAGACATTCATTCTTATTTCTTTAAATATTCACATTTTAATACACATATTTGACTTAAAGTCTCAAATTATTCAACATTTCTACCCTTCTTGCAAACAATGCAGTGGGTTTTAGAAAGCTTTAAATCTAACCACTCATCTTCTGAATTTGCTATAACAAATTATCAAAACTTAGGTGGCTTAAAAAAAAAAACCCAATCTATTATTTTACAGTTCCGAAGGTCATTTGTCCAATAGGAGCTCACTAGGCTAACATCAAGATGTTGTCAGCCTTCTGAAGACTCAGAGAATCCATTTTCTTGTCTTTTCTAGTTTCTAGAAGCCGTTCGCATTACTTGACTCCTGGCTGTGTTCCTCCATCTTCCAAGTCAGCCATGGCAGGTTGAGTCCTTCTCACATCACCTCACTCTGACTTCCTCTTCAGCCTTCTTCTTCCATATTTAAGAACCCTTATAATTACATTGGGCTCACCCATATAATCTTCCCCATTCTAATAATCTCCCTATTTTAAAGTAAACAATTCATCTGTAACTTTTGATTTTAAAGCATTCAGTTTGCAAAATCTGAGGGTGTTGCTCTTGAAATTAATAGAATCAAACAATTAAGAGAGGTCACTAGGAAATTAAGCGTGGATACCTCTTGAGTGGCACAGATTCTTGCGAGCTCTTTGGTTTGCTTTAATCATACAATAAAGTAAGATATTGAAATCAGAAGCCTTGAATGGAATGTTACAACCTGGCATGCTGACCACTCAGATGTCTTTACTAGCTATAGTTGTTTTCCTCAGTTGGAATGTCAATTCCTTTCACCTCCCTCATCTGAATTCTCCATATGCTTCCAGACTCAAATTTGGTCTTTCTTTACCATAAAACCTTTTTGATTATTTCAACCCTAATGGGTCCTCTCTTTTCCAAACTCCCATGAGACTTACAGTCCATATTCTGTAATTTTTTTTTTTAAGATTCTATTTATTTATCTGAGAGAATGGGAGACAGAGAGCATGAGAGGGGAAGGGTCAGAGGGAGAAGCAGACCCCCCGCTGAGCAGGGAGCCCGATGTGGGACTCGATCCCGGGACTCCAGAATCATGACCTGAGCCGAAGGCAGTTGCTTAACCAACTGAGCCACCCAGGCGCCCCCCATATTCTGTAATTTTTGTTTTAATTAGATACCTAGTCTATTTTTTACTATTGTTTCGTCATTGTCACCATCTTTGCTTCCATTTACTGAATGCTCATTGTGGAGTCAGGTCTGTACTAAATGCCTTGGGAGCATTACCTCGCTTAATTCTCATACCTACCTCTCAGAGTATTTTTCATTATCCTTAGTTTGCAGCAGAAAAATGGAGACTCTGGAGGTTACGTTTGGGACCCAAGTTCAGGCATGCCCAAAGTGGGGGAACAGGAATGTGAGCCAAAATCTGTTTGACATGAGTTTGGTGCTTCTAACCCCTTTTCTCTACCACTCCACACAATATTTGCTTTGTTCTTTGACGATAAGCTCTTCCATGGTAGGGACTCTCACAGTTTTTCTGGAACTCCCACAGGGCTAGCACAAACTTAAGCATATAGCAGGAGCTCAGTACAAGCACTGAATGGGCACATTTGGCATGAACATGAACTTGAAGCAGAATGGTGTCCTAAGCAATGCAAATAGCCCCAGGTTGGGTTTATGTTAATGAGTGAAGTGGTCATACAGCAAGTTGAAGGATCTATTTCAAAAGTTTTTATTTTGTGCCTTTAAGGGATGTTTGGTATGTTAGGAAATTTTGGGGAATTCCCTCCACTGGTTTTGGAAAGATGACTATGGTAACCTCTATCAACAAGGCACCTAGCTGAAACAATGTAGCCAGGAGAATACCAAGGCCTATAACCACAGAATTTACAGTTTCCACATCAACCAATTGTCCCTAAAATAATTCCAAATAATGCTACTCAAGGGAGTGGTCTGTGGTTACATCCAAATTTCTGTGAGCCTGCTCCCTACTGCCCTCAGCCAGCCTTCTGGGGAAACTAAAGTACTAGATCACAGAGCCCTGCCCCAGCATGAAATTCCAGAGCACTTATACTTGGTTTAATAATAATAATTAAGGATTAAAAAGGGCTCTTCAGTGCACACAGATGATACATTTTATTAGCCATGTAGCAACCATCATTTCTTAGAGTAGAGCATCTTCTAGTAGAAAGTATCCTAAGTCTGTGCCTTGCTCAGAGGAGCACAGATGTGCTCAAATTTATTTCTCAGATAATCATGCACTTTGTGCTCCTGTGTGGGGCTGTCCCTTAGATACCAGTGCTTTAGGTGAATTGGCTAAGCTCACAGTTGGGCAACCAGGTGATGGGAAGGAAAGAGGGAAGGCCCCATTGCTGAAAAGCTGGCCTTTGGGCCAAGATAAGGCTTATAGAAAACTCCAGGCAATGAAGACATGCATGGGAATAGTTCCTGGCCCTGTGTGTATGTCCTGCTTTGTTTCTGAATACGGTGCTTGGCGCAGGGTAGGTGGTGTGGTTTGGGGGAAGCTGTTTTTCAGCTCAGTGGCACAGGGGACTTGTATAAAATGGGCATACAGCTGGGGCCAGAAATAAGCAGATTTACAAAGTTGGCAAAACCTTTAGAGTTATTCTTATCAAACCCTAGTCTTTGCCCAGCCCACTTGTTCTTTTATTCTTTCCATCCAGCCCTCTGGGTCTGGATGCAGGTGAAGCAGATCCACCACTTGGGCCTCCCAGCTGCAGTCTCCCAGAGTCCTGTTGGGGTGAAACTTTTCATGTTTCCCCATGTCCCATCCCCTCTGTATTGTCTTCTGGCTCCAGTCTAACACCAGAGCTGCCCTACTTACATGCCTCTGCCCACCCCACAGAGGAGAGAAGGATGGTCCGAATTGGTCACCCCTCAGCTTTGCTGATCGGCAGGGCCTGGGGTATGGGAGCCACCCTGTCCCACACCGTCACCCCATACAGCTTCTAGATAAAAGGAACTTCCTCTGTTGGCCCCAGCAAGTCATATACCGAGTGCCATTTTCTGTGAGTGCCGTGAGTGAGAAGATTCAGAAGGCATTGTTCATTGCTGCCCATACAATCAATGGGTGTAAATGCTTACTTGCAGCAATTTTTAGTCTTTGAGGTGCATCAAATTTACTGACTGGGCTTCTTAATGTGTTGCCTCCTAGCCCTGAAATTCTAATTCAGTCAGTTTGGGGCCTGAGAATCTGCATTTTAATAAACTCTGAGCTATTTTTATGAACACTGTAATTGTCAAGATAGACAAGGCATTTATAGCAAATAATCACCAAACCTGGAAGGTTTCCAGCACAGTTTGGTGTGTCTACAGCATGGGGGGGGGGGAGAGTCACAGATGGGGAAACTGAGGCCCAATGGGGTGAACTGACTTTCCCAAAATCACAGTGGAAGTTAGAAGGACAAAAGTCTCACTCTTCATCTAGAACTTTTCCCACTCTTCCACACTATATTCCTTCTTCAAGTTTGTAGAAAAGCTCTTGTTAAGAGAGAATTGTTCCCTACGGGAACCCTGATACATTAGGAAAATAGGTACAGGGTAGGGAGCGGAGTCAGGACTGTGATGGGAGTTGGAGAAGAGGCAGTCGGTATCACTGAAAAGTGCCAGGTGGGCATTTTATTACCTTTACCTAGTGTATCAAAGAGTTTTTAATTTTGCAAATTAAGAATCTTAACATTATAAAATGTTAATGTTCAATTTTGGGAGAGATATTTTAGGTTATTGAATTTAATTCCCAGATGAGGAGAATGATGAGTCCTCTACATCATGACAAAGCTATGACTAAAACCCAACTTAATTAAGGTCATTGGTGTTTCTGCTACTTTGCCTTCCTGCATCCTTGGTATTCTTCCCTGGCATGAAGTAAGGATCCCAGTAAAAGAAACTCATCATCTTTCACTTTTGAGAAAACAGTACTTTTCTGTGTAGCAAAATCATCCTCTCAGCTGTTACTTCTCTCTTTGGCCTCCTAGGTGCTTCTCATGGTCTTAGAGATTCTGATAAGGGGCACGAGATTCTTGGCGTTTGTTACATACCAATAGCTAACATGGCAGTGGTAGGTTCTCCAAAAATGGTTGACAGTGGGTTGAATAATGAAGAATCTGCATTTCAGTGAGCTCCATAGACTCTTCTACCACATATTGCATTAGCCAAGATAAGTTAGTCTTAGGTGGCAAACAAAAGTTTTGATCCTTATTTTATATACCAGCAGGAACATTATGAGGTATCTTTTAAAATCTTGGACAACTCTCTGAAGTTTAATATGCTACAATCTCAGAACCTAAACATTACTATTTAGCTCTTCAGACCTAGATCAGAGCCTGGGAAATAATAGAGCTCAGTTGAATGAATGACTGTCTCCCCCTCTCCAACTTCCATACTGTCCCCTTTCCTTTCTTCTCCACACACTGGCAGGGGCCCTCAGTAGCTTGTCAGAAGTCCTGTGGGCGTCACGGACCTGAGCAGTGTTTGTCCATAGGTACAGGAGCCACTCCTCCACGTGAGAATTTTGACATGCAATCCATGTCAGGGCAGCTAGCACTAGAGATGCATTCCACAACAGAGTTCTTGGAATTATCTTCTTCCCAAAGGTGACGTGGTCCCCATCAAGCTTTGCTGTGCTTCTTGGATCCTATGTCCGGTCCCCGTTCTCTTGTTCCTCCTCCAACTCAAGCTTCCTCCTCCTCCTCCTCCTTTGTCACTCCTGCTGTACACATGCGTCATTAGCAACCTCTCGCTGCGGCAAGAACCGCTTTCATCTATGAATAGATTTTAACAGCCTCCTTCAAACTTCCTCTCAGGGCTGCACTGACTCAGCTACCCTGGGAACAGGGAGTGCTTTGACTGACAGCGAGCCTTCCCATTCTAAAGTGTGATGATGGCAGGGCGAGAGGTGCAAGAAGACCTGTCTAAAGGAAGCCTTCCTGAAATGATAAATCCACCCCAGCAACATAAGAGGCAGAGTCGAAAGACGATGAGCAGCTGGAGAGCTATGGTGGGTTGCTGTGGATGAAGTGAGAGTTGGGGATCTGAAATTACTGATTAAAAAAAAAAAAAGCATCTTTCAGGTTTAGGGCTTTGATCTAAGGATTAAAAAGAAAGTGCCTCCCCTGAGAAAGGATATTTAGAGAGCCAATTTGCAAGTAGCTAAGGCAGGGGGAAAAGATTTCCAGAAGGCAAATCCAGGTCATCTGTTCACAAGTAATGGGTGCCATGGCTCTCACGCTGAATTCGCAGCTACTGCCTTTAATTAATGACAGGCACCATCACCACAGTGGCCAGCTGCAAAGCCTCTGTAGACTTTCCCAGACAAGAAGGACCATTTGTGCTCAAGCACCCAGGATGTGTGGGAACAAACCTAGCTTGAGCCTTATGTAGGATGAAACCAGCCAAAGAGGTTTTTCCAGAAAGAGGCAACCTCAAGGCTGTTTATTAATAGGACAATGGATTCACCCAATAGAAATGTTTGGTGGTGTCTGCTTAATTATTCTCAGGCACTTATTATTGCAATTAGGAACCTGCTAAATTGCAAAACCTCGTCTAGACTAGAATTAAAAAGAACCTGTTTGTGATTGTTTTTTTGTTGGAGAGAGCAGGTAAACAGTTCAACCTAGAGTCTCACTCAAATGTTTACTTGGTCTCTCTTGGACTTGGACTACAGCCTCTCTTGGCTTTTAATGATGCAAAGGGGCACACCAAAATACAAGTGCTTGCAAGACTCCTTTCGCACCACTCACCCTTAGCTGCAGCGTGTAACACTCTTAAGAGTGAGTATGTTTGCTGTTCCTATAAACAGTGACTATTAAGGTTTTGATTTTTATTTTCTTTAGCTAGAGATTTTGTCTAGAAACAAACTAGAATGAGAGAAGGAGCTTCAGAAAGTCAGGTAGGGTTCAGAAACACAGTGATGGGAAGATATCCATGTCCCAAAATATCACTTCCTACCCGCACCTCCAAAATGTATTCGTCTTGAAATCCTCTCTGCCTCAGATTCTATGTATTTCCATTTCTTGAGGTTTCTCCTACCTCTTACAGTGATCATTCTTTGTTCCTTGATCTTCACCCACAGCCAGACTTATTATTAATTCCCCTGTTTTTTTAAAGTCAATGCTAAATGGAGATTTAAATTCACCTTCTTAACCCCATGCTGATTTTTTTCTTCTCTGAACGGTCACAGCATTTTACATCTATTCCATTCATCAGTGCACCTAACAATGTGAATCCTTGGATTGTTACTTAACAGTTTGGGTGTACATTATCTTCCCAATTATATCTACAGTACTTGGCAACAATGACATAATCAGGAGTCTGCGATTCACAACAGTTTCTAGGGGCGCCTGGGTGGTTCAGTTGGTTAAGTGTCTGCCTTCGGCTCAGGTCATGGTCTCGGGGTCCTGAGATCGAGCCCCGTGTCAGGTTCCCTGCTCAGCGTGGAGTCTGCATCTCCCTCTGCCCGTCCTCCCACTCGTGCTCACTCCCTCTCTGTCTCTCAAATAAAATCTTAAAAAAAAACAAGTTTCTAACACATAAGAGGTCTTTAGGAAACATTTTGTAGTTTGAAGATGTTTTTTATAATTAATAAAATTTTTTTGAGCAGTTCAAGGTTTACAACAAATTTCAGTGGAGAGTACATAGTTTCCATATACCACCCCCACCCCTGCTGCAACACTCCCCCTTCCAGCTTCCCCTTTGATTCTATATTTTACATCCGTAGGGTACATTGGTTGCAGTTGATGAGCCAATACTGATACAATATTATTAAGTCCATATTTTACATTAGGCTTCACTCTTCTGGTTGTACATTTTATCTATTTTGACACTATATAATATCTTCAATTTACCACTGCATTGAAGCATACAGAATAGCTTCAATGACCTAGAAATCTCCAGTGTTCCACCAGTTCATCCCTCCCATGCCACACCCCTCCACATGCCACACCTGGGCAGCCCCGGATCTTCTCGCTGGCTCTAGAGCTCCCAGAACGTCAGAGAGTTGGAATTGTACAGTATATACCCTTTCAGACTGTCATCTTTCCCTTAGAAATCAGCACTTAGGTTCCTTCATATCTTTTCATTGCTTGAGAGCTCATTTCTTTTTATTGAATCACATTCCATTATTTGGTTGTACCACGTTTTATCTCTTCGCCTACTGAAGGATACCTTGGTTGTTCCTACATTTTGGCAAGTATGATTAAAGCTGCCATAAACGTTCATGTGCAGCTTCTTGTGTGGACCTAAGTTTTCAGATTATTTGTGTAAACAGCAAAAAGTGCAACTGCTGGATCATATGGTATGAGTATGTTCCATTTTATAAGAAACTGCCAGTTTGTCTTCAACGTGGCAGTACCATTTTGTATTCCTGCCAGCAATGAATGAAAATTCTGGTTGCTTAGATGATCTTTTGAAACTGGCTTTTGGTAGGCAGAAGATATAAAGGAGGAACATTTGTGGGGTGGAATTAATCCAGTCACCTATCCTTACCTTTAGGTTGTCCTGCGGTAAATAGTGAGGAGTCGTGAATAGTGAGTGGGTGTAGAAACAAGCAGGCCTGGATGGTATCTTCATCCTGCTACTTACCAGCTATGTGGTTAAAGGAAATGACTTAACCTGAGCTTCACGTCTTTTTTTTTTTTTTTTTTTAAGATTTTATTTATTTATTTGACAGAGACACAGAGAGAAAGGGAACACAAGCAGGGGGAGTGGGAGAGGGAGAAGCAGGCTCTCCTCTAAGCAGGGAGCCCCATGTGGGGCTCGATCCCGGGACCCTGGGATCATGACCTGAGCCGAAGGCAGACGCTTAACGACTGAGCCACCCGGGCGCCCCTGAGCTTCACTTCTTCTTAAAGACTGGGACAATGGTATCAGCTTCCTCAGTCTCTAATGAATATATTAAACAAGATAATGCATCTGAAGAGACGCATAATGGGCACTCAAAAGATGGTTTCCATCCCAGCTGTAAGGATAAACTAATTTTATTCCACCCCAACTATAGGGACTCTACTAATTTTTACTGGAATTTTTTTAAGATATGATAATCAATATCCACTCCCTGTATTCCGAGTTCCTTTAAGATCACTGCACAGTCCTGTGATTAAAACAAGAAAAAAACATCAGTATTCTTAACGGGAGTGGAATGTTCCAGTTGCTCTTTTCACCTGGGAAAACAGCTGAGGGACTAGAAATGTCCTTCCAAGTCCTTGACTTACGGAGACCTCACACTTGAACACAGGGCTGCGTGCTTGCCTCACCTCGGCCACATCTCAGCAAGTGAGGTCACCGTGACGATGGGCGGTGCAGGTGGTTCCACTTGATTCTCTCTCATGCGAGCCTCACTGACCATGAGCTTTTCCTCTGAGAAACATAGCAGCATCTTGCAGTCACGGCTTCACTGCGGCCTGTGGAGAGCTCAGAAACTGTAGTCACCCTAGAATATTTTCACTCATCTTCCTGTACTTACCACAGGAAATATCACTGACCAGTGAGACCTTCGTGAAATGCTCATGTGGTGGGTCGTATTTTCATATTTTCTCTTGAGTTTGCTGTTTATGTGTGGCAAAGTGCGTGCGTGGAGGTGTCTTGCCTGCAGCCCAATTTCTTTTAAACTCTCTTAAATATCCTTTTCAGACCCTGCTTCTCTGGCCCTAAGCTAATGGTTATCTTCGGTTTATCTGCTTAATGTAATTCACAAGGTAAAAACAGCCTTTGGCCCTCAGCCCCTTTTTCCATATGACTGTCTTCATGTGCTGATTTCCAATTAAGGAGTAGCTGAGAGAAGTTGAATCTAATAAGCGTGTTTTATTGTGCAGGTGGGCCAGGTTTCTATTTTGGTGGTTGCTATACATATGACTAGTCTGTCGATTACTGCTTTGCCACTCCCATACGCATCGCATTGTGCTAGGAAGGAAGTGATCAGTGAACACCAGAAATTAAGATTCAAAGATTAGAGAGTCATGATTTCTTTACTCTTGGGGGTTTATTTCTATGAATAAATTATGGTTCAGTGACTAGTGGAGAAACTTACCGATGGACCTCTATTACCAAGTCATTATTGATATACTCTTAATCCATACATAGATCTAGCGTCGTGACTGCCAGAGAACCCCAGTATAGATGAGCCGGGGAGAGGTGAAGTTGTTTTAAGGATGCTTTCATTTCGAGGAGAATGTGAGCTTTTATGTTTTAAGAATTCTATACTGGGTCTATAAGGGCCAATATGTAGAAATTGTACCTTAGGCCATATCGTATGGAAAAAGATTGGTCAGATTTCAGGAGGAGTTTGAAAGGACTCTGTTACTATATCACTTACTGAAAGAATGATATTTTGGAATCAAAGCTCCAGCATAGTTAAAAGACTAAAGAATATTTTTGATCTGAGAACACATGCTTTTTTGTTTTCTAAAGGTAACAGAACCATCAGTTGGATCGTGGTTTAAGTATTTATATTTCCACTAAGTAATAAGTAAACCAAGGCAACTAAATTGTATAGTTCCCACTCATGATCCATATTGCCAGTTACAGGCAGATTATAATAACCAGATTCAGTATTTCATTTCCTGAGATAATATTAGCTATGTTAGTAGTTTTATTTTAACCATATTAATCTTAAAGGGGTTACTGGTTTTCTCCTAGACTCCGTGAATGAAGTTAGATAATTGAGGCATCACTGGACCAACTGTTAAGATTTCTGTGTGTGTGAGTAATCCAAGTAGGAACAATGGAGGTAGTCACTTGATTACCTTTTTACTTTTGAAAACATAACATTGTAACGTTATTTCTAAAGCTGATGTTTGGCTTAGGCTTACCCAGGTGACTGCACTGCTTGTCCAAATACAGAAATACTTCCATTGAAATTGGTAAATAGTTACTACCTCGGGCTCCTCTAATGTCTTTCTAGAACCTTGGCTGACTCAGGGCCTCTCCTGGACCCTTCCCTGATCAAATTCTCCATTATAGTAAATCGTTGGCAGAAAGGGTCACAATCACTTTCTTCTCTGTACGCACACCCCTTGGCAATATGACTTTTGTTTTTTCCCATTAAGAGGTAAAGCCTCTTTTTTCACTCCTTGAATTTGGACTTATCTTGGGACAGGACTTCACCAATAAAATGCAGTATAAATGATATTATGTAAATTATACACCTAGGCCTAAACAGGTCTTGTGCACATCTGGTCTTTCTCTCTCAGAAACATGCTCTGGAGTCATAAGAACAAGCCTAAAATACTCTGGTGAAAGATGAGAAACCAAGTGGAACAGAGATGAACTCCTAAACCAGGTGATCTCAGATCACTCTGAACTGGCAGTTGACTGAAGATGTAGGAGAAAGCCTGGATGAGAGCAGAAGAACTACCCAGCTGAACTTAGTCCAAATTACTGACCCTTAGACATATGAGCTAAATAGATGGTCATGACTACTTTAAGTCCATAGGCTTAAATGTTTCTTATGCAGGAACATTTATTGCAAATTTATAAGATTACATATAACTTACAGTATTATCTATACATAAATAGGTAAATAATATACCAATAGTCCAGCATCTAGGGGGTAACAACTAGGGAATAGCAGGTCCTCCAGGTCCTCCAGAAATCTCCCATGCCCAGGCCAGTGTCTATTTTGATTCATTGGTCCCAATGGTGCAGCAACAATTTCCTCAGGAGAGTATGAGCTTTGACATTTTTAAAATTCTTCCATACTGAGACTACAAAGGCCAATAGGTAGCAATTATACTTTAGGCTATACAATATGAAAAGATTTATCACATTCCACCAGAGTTCGAAAGGATCCTATTACTATAATACACACCTAGCTGTCATTAATTTTTTATTTGTAATTAGAAATTATCTGATACTAGGCATTTACCCCAAAGATACAAATGTAGTGATCCAAAGGGGCACTTGCACCCCAATGTTCATAGCAGCAATGTCCACAATAGCCAAACTGTGGAAAGAGCTGAGATGTCTGTTGACAGATAAATGGATAAAGAAGATGTGGTGTGTATTATGCTGAGTGTGATAAGTCAATCAGAGAAAGACAATTATCATATGGTTTCACTCATATGTGAAATATAAGAAACAGTGCAGAGGATCATAGGGGAAGGGAGGGAAAACTGAATGCGAAGTCATCAGAGAGGGAGAAAAACCATGAGGGACTCTTAACTATAGGAAAGAAACTGAGGGTTGCTGGAGGGGAGGTGGGTGGGAGGATGGGTAATTGGGGGATGGGCATCAAGGAGGGCTTGTGATGGGATGAGCACTGGGTGTTAAACGCAATTGATAAATTATTGAACACTACATCTGAAAATAATGATGTACTATATGTTGGCTAATTGAATTTAAATTAAAAAGAAATTATTTGATACTTCAGAGCATTTTTAAGGTTTAAATTATTCATTAAAGTTTATTTTTAGTAATCACTGTTTTTCTTACCAAGTTTAATCAGAAAGAAACACTCGAGTTGAAAAATTTTTTCTTGGTAAAACTGAGTAAAAAGACAACCCAATTTTTTAAACAGATAGAAACCCAATGAACTGAAAACTTATGTGCACACAAAAAATCTGGCTGTTTATAGCAGCTTTATTCATAATTATCAAAAAGTGGAAGCAACCAAGATGTTCTTCAGTAGGTGAATGGATAAACAAACTGCATTCCATCCATATAGTGGAATGTTATTTAGCTTTAAATAGGTGTGGAGAGAAGGTTGAGTAGATAGAACCCTGGGCATTTTTAAGGCAGTGGGTCTGTTTAGTATGAACATTAAGAGTGTAACCTAATGTAAACTATGGACTTTGGCTGATAATAACACAATCACAACACAGTGTGACATCACAATGGTTAACTGTTACAAGTGGACCACACTGGTGTGGGATGTTGGTGGCGGGGGAGGCTGTGTGTAGGAAGAGGTGGTGTATGTGGACTTTCTGTTCTATTTTGCTGTGAGCCTAAAACCTACTCTAAAAAATAAAAGTATACATTTTTTTAAAATTGGATAAAAGACTTGAGTAGACACGTTATAATGAATGGTCAATAAGCACATGAAAAAAATTCTCAACATTCTTAGTCTCAGGGATGCAAATTCGAACTACACTGACATATCACTACACACCCACTAGAAGGGCTAATATTAAAAAGACCATCAATATCCATTGTTGGCAAGGATGTGGAGCACCTAGAATTTTTACACGTTGCTGGTAGGAGTGTAAAATAGTGCAAACACTATTTCTTATAAAGTTAAAATATGCAGTTATCCAGAAATTCTACTCTTTGGTATTTACCCAGAAGAACTGGAAACAAAATAAAAAGAAATTGATAAAAAGATGTGTGCATAACTGTTGGTTCCAGCTTTATCCATTATAACCCTGAACTGGAAACAACCCAAATGTATGCCAACTGGTGAATGATAAATAAACTGTGCTAGAGTCTTACAATAAATTCTCTTAAACAGTAAGGTAAAATGAACTGCTAATTCAGGTTACAATGTGGATGAATCTTAGTCATCATGCTGAGCAAAAGAAGCCAAACATAAACAGTACAGATTGCTGAGTGCATTAAATGAAATTCAGTACCAGGCAAAACTAATCTTTAGTGATGGAAAAGAGGTCAGTGGTCATTTGTGGGATGGATGAGAAGGAGGGATGAGAGATGGACTTCAAAGGGATTAAAAAAATATATCCTTCCTACGGTCAAGATATCACTTCTAGGGATGGTAAAACAGATCCCATGCTCATGGTGAATATTGCTAATCAATTATGGTACATTTTTCAGCTTTTTGGCATTCAAAGACAATGCTCCAGATAGCCACCGTGAACCATCAAAGTTGGCCCAGTCCTTGAAACCTTTCTGCTGTTCCAGACTAAGGCCCCCAGGCTGTACCCGCCCCAACCCCCCATACACCTCTGCCCCAGAGCAGGAAGTAGGACAGGCTCCATGGACATGTGTCATGTGCACTCGCACCCAGCGTTCCTGTTTACAGTCGCCCCATAGTTGGCACCGTCCTGAAATTATTAATAGATTTTTTTAATAAGGGACCTCTCATTGTCACGTTGTACTCGCCCTCCAAATTGCATAGCCAGTCCTGGCAGCAAGCCTGTCCGTCATGAAGCCCCTGAAGTCGGTTCAGCTTCAGTTTTCAGTCTGTAGTTTTTTTAAGATACAAAGATAGCATCAATTCTTTCTAATGCTTTTCTTGCTCAGTATCTGGCTCTCTACTTCAAGGCCAAAGCAAATAGGTCGAAGACTCTTGCGGGGGGAACAGACATTAGATTCGCTTTCCAGTGAGAAAGCCCTAATTACTGCTTTGAATGGGTTTGATTTCTAAGTCTTCCTTCAGACTTTTGTTTTCGCCTCGGGCTTCTTGTAAAGAGGCCATGCCCTTTAACTACCTAGGAGTTTTTAAATAACGGGATGGGGCATTTCCATTCCCATTCTTCCTTTCGAATCGCATCGCTTTCCTATCTTCAGCACTTGCATTAGCATAAAGTAAAATAAAAAGCTCTGTCCTGATGCTATGGGCTGAACTGTATCCTCCAAAAACATGTCACAATCCTAACTCCCAGTACCTGTGACTGTGACCTGATTGGGAGTAAACTCTGAAGACACGGAGAGAACATCCTATACAAGCTTGGGATGCCTGAGGCCACCAGAAACTAGGAGAGAGGCATAAAATTCCCCCCCCGCCCCCGCCGCCGTGTCCTCAGAAGGAACCAACCCTGCCAACACCTTGATCTCAGAAGTCTAGCCTCCAGAACTGAGAGATAGTCAATTGCTATTATTGAAGCTACCCAACCTGTGGTACTTTCTATGGCAACCCCAGCAAACTAATGCAGCCACTGAAATTGAAGGGCAGAAAAGCATGACGGTAGACCTCCCAGATAAATTATATTTAATTTCTATTTAATTTCTCCGTTATCTGCCCTTCTTAAACATGCGTTAATCTCTGTTTCCTCATCAACACCCTTGGGTTTTCCTTGGGTTATCATGAAGCTACCTTCTGGCTGGAATCTAGGACCTAACCATCAAAATGTGGTCTCCCTGCTGTCTACACTAAAGTCACCAGGTACGCTTGTTTAAAACATAGGTTTCTGGGGTGCCTGGGTGGCTCAGTCATTAAGCATCTGCCTTCGGCTCAGGTCATGATCCCAGGGTCCTGAGATCGAGCCCCGCATCGGGCTCCCCACCCAGCGGGAAGCCTGCTTCTCCCTCTCCCATTCCCCCTGCTTGTGTTTCGTCTCTTGCTGTGTCTCTGTCAAATAAAATCTTTAAAAAAAAAAAAAAAAAGTTTCTCTCTCCCTTTCCCTCTGCCCCTGCACCCCATGCTCTCTAAAAATAAATACATCTAAAAAAAAAAAACAAAAAACAAAAACAAAAAAACATAGGTTTCTAAGTCTCCGACCAGAATGACAGAATTAGATTCTTTGGGAAAGGATGGCCCATGAGTCTTCATCTTCTAAAAGTTCTCCAGGTGATTCTGAAGTAAACTAAAGTTTGGTTAGTAAACTAAGTGGTTATTGAAGGAATCTCTGGCTGGATGGGCAGCGCCACATGAGGGAATAATTCACGCACAGCAACAGCCTGCCCCTCCCCAGGGTCTGTCTCTTTTTAGGAGCTAAGTAAGGGAGACCCCCCCCTCCACACTCATCCCCATTCTCCTGCTCCAGATAAAAGACCCACTTTGTACAAGTTCCAGCATAGGGGAGGAATCTCATCCCCCTTTATCAAAAGCAGCAGAGGGATTCCCAGAACCAGAATCTTTCTGAAACTCTTCATCCCCCTAGCATTTCCAGAGACAAGGAAAGTGGGTAAATAGTTGAACTCTTAATTACTATAATTTTTACCTTACTCTACCACAGAAAACTAGGTTATACACCAGGAGTTTATAGCTATGCTTGGTTCCTTAAAACTACTTTTGATAGGGGCTCCTGGGTGGCTCAGTTGGTCAAGCGACTGCCTTCGGCTGAGGTCATGATCCTGGAGTCCCAGGATCGAGTCCCGCATCGGGCTCCCTGCTCGGCAGGGAGTCTGCTTCTCCCTCTGACCCTCCCCCCTCTCATGTGCTCTCTCTCTCAAATAAATAAATAAAATCTTTAAAAAAAAGAAAAACTACTTTTGATAGTAGTTAGTAGATAGTAAACTACTACACTTTATCAAAAGGCAACTTCTGGCTGCTTTAAACCCCAATAAGACCTGTGTTGGATAGGCTAGAAAATTCAAGGCCCCAGACCATTCTTGGTATCTGTTCCCCTCTTTCAAGAGTCCTCTTACTTACACATCAAGTTCACAAGATAGAGGACAAATAATGGTGCCTCAAAAGTAAGGGGTTCAAACCCAAGACACACAGAGACACGTGTAGGAAGGAGCAGGCTATGGGATTACCCTTTGGGTAGGCAGAATTTGGAAATCCCTAGTTAAATCTGGAGTTTGCGGAAGTTTCTACTGGGAAGCGGTTAAAGTGCCTCTTTGCCTCTTATCTTGTCTGTGAGACAAAAGGGGGTGCTAGAATTCCAGTCCAGGGCTACCCCTGGCAGTCCTTGCTCAACAAGTTCTCTGTCTTCCTGCGCTCAGCTGCTACCTTCTCTGTAGTCTGCTGCGTTAGGGTGTTTGTTCTCTCTTAAAACTGTTAGTTGCCTGAGGAAGGGGAGTTTTAGGGTCTCTGTCTGAGGCATATTTATTAGCATGTGACTTACATTTGAATTGGGCACCCCAAGGAAAAATAATCTTAGGTTGGAAATACCAAACCTGTTTTGGTAAACCATTTTCCAATTCAAAGATAACATCTCCTCTGCTTCTTTCCTTATTTTTAGATAAAAGTTCAGTGCAAAGTACAGAAGCCTCTGAATCGAACTCACATTTTCACCTTACCACAGCCCCGACTTTCCGGGCTTGAGCAAATTGGACCACTGCGGTACTCTTGACCACTAGTCCTAGACCTCAAATCATAATGTGAAGTTTCCCTTACACCTTTCTCCTTTGCTTCAAATTCCCCTTTAACTAGCAGAACGAACTTCTAATCGTATCTTCAATCCACAAGTTCAAGAGGCAGTTGTTGGCAAAACGCAGTACCGCCGGTGCTGGAGAAGCTCCTCGGCGGTGTTGCTTCCCTCTTTAATGCGCAGGCGCCATGTGGTTGCCACCGTCCGCGGTGCGCATGCGGCCCTGCGCTCGTGTGCGCCGACAGACAGAACCGGAAGGTGCCAAACAAGATAGGTAGGTGCGTTTGTCTGGGGTCTTAGGGATGGCGATCCTAGAGACACAGGTGCGACTGCAATTGAAAGAGGGACCCAAAGAAACAAAGGAGTGAGAGTTTTTAAAGAGGAAAGAGGGAATTTTTTTTTTTTTAAGATTTTATTTATTAGAGAGAGAGAGACAGCGAGAGACGAGACACAAGCAGGGGGAGTGGGGGAGGGAGAAGCAGGCTTCCCGCCGAGCAAGGAACCTGATGTGGGGCTCGATCCCAGGACCCCGGGATCGTGACCTGAGCGGAAGGCAGACGCTCAACGGCTGAGCCACCCAGGTGCCCTCTTCTGATTCACTTTTTAAAGACGTCATCTAAGCAACTTTCAATTATCTTTTTTTTTTTTTTTAAGATTTTATTTATTTATTTGACAGAG
>NW_023270426.1:33841577-33988312 GCF_011800145.1 Mirounga leonina
AGGGAACACAAGCAGGGGGAGTGGGAGAGGGAGAAACAGGCCTCCCACCGAGCAAGGTACCCGATGCGGGGCTCGATCCTAGGACCCCGGGATCATGACCTGAGCCGAAGGCAGACGCTTAACGGCTGAGCCACCCAGGCGCCCCGAGGAAAGAGGGAATTTACCTAAGTTGTTTTGACCGAAATGTGATTGGTGGTGGTATAGGTCCGTTAGCACTAATCTGTATGCAATTGTTCGCTCGGGCTAGTGTCAGGAGGAAAGTCCGTTTATGACCCTTTTAGCGTATAGCAGATGCCTTGGCGTTTAACTGAGTTCAACAAACATTCTGAGAATTTGAGACACAGGCAGCGCATAAGCCCCACTCCCTCAGGGTCCTCCGAGCTCCATTTTAATGCTCTCTTAGCAGCGCTTACTCCATTTTATTCTTTCCTTTATCACATGTGTACCTGTGCGCGTGCCCGTGTGTGCGTGTGTGCGCGCGTGTGTGTGTCTGGGGCTTGAGGAGTAAAGGGCCGTTTAACTGTTTGTTTTAAACTGTTTGTTTCCCAGAGCAATATCAACTCATAAATTAATGCAAAATATATTTTCCTTTCTCAATTTAGTTTCAATTTAATAATTTGCCCTTGTAAGATAATTTTAATTTTTACTAAAAGCATATGACTTATCATTAGCCTTTATACACTTTAAAAATAGAGATGATCATACAGGAAAGGAAGGGAACAGAAGCTATCAGATTTTAAGCTCACATGCAAGATAAATTCAGAAAAGGTAAAAATCAAGGTACTTTCCTACCAAGGAGGCCAGTATTGTCAACCATATCATGTTTCATATGGCCTCTTATTTCATAAATGTATAAATATTATTTATTAAAAACAATAATTTACTTAAGATTAGATTTTGTTCTTAAATATCATAATTTCTTGCTTTAAAAGAAGTTCCCCAACAGCTATTTTTATAAATTGATGTTTAGTTTTTCCTTTTTTAAAATTCCAGAGTATTTGGATTTAAAAAATAAATACCCCACACCTGTGGTAACCTGTCTTTTACCACCATCAAATACAAGGATTCATTATTTTACAGTGGAGGAATTCATAGCATTTAGTAGCATTTTACTATACCATTATTGGATGGACCAAGCTATAGGATTGATTGGTCTTTGTATATAGACAAATTCTGATAAGAAACACAACTGAAAAGTAGAGAAAAAGAATTGCTAGGTATAAAGCTTAGTTAAATTAAAAACAATTGTATCAAAACTCACCAAACTTAATACAATTGAAAGTAATGAAAGGTGCTGCCCACATGAACTAAAAGAAGTATTGTCTGTCTTAGGAAAATCCCCGATTCAGTAGCTGATCTTAATGTGGAGGTATAAAGAGGGGGCTTAGTCGTCATTCATTAGGTACAGAGAGGAGACTACTACTGTATTAAGGAAAAAATTACTAGATTAAATGTGAACCAGTAGCCACTAAATGAGTACTAAACTCCCACTCCCCAAAAAGAAATGGCCATATGTTATATTCTTGCAAATATTTTACCTTTCCAGGAAAAGGCATTCCAACCTTGCCTAAAATAACAAGCAGATAAACATACAAAATAAAACAACAACAAGAAAATCAAATAATGACAATGAAACCTTTTGACAATGAATGTAGTTCATAACAGAAGTATAGCTAGAAACTAAACAAATGGCCTTGTGCACAGCAACAGCGTTAATGACCTTGGTGCTAGGTCCTTTGTGCACAATCTCTTTGATGCAATGTAAGTTTCTTCTTGGCAGTCACCTATCAAGGACTGAAGTGTAGTGAAGGTATTCTGTGGCTTGCTCACTAAAGCCACGATTAACAGTGGCCGTGCTGTTATTCATGTCTGTTGTCTGAATACTACTCTTGGGGATACATAGACAGTAGACTTTTTTCTTACCATGCGATTTCCCATTAACGAATTCTGGTCAGTAGTGACTCAGAATGAATCTTAATTCACCTCCTTGGATGGTGGTGGAACAAAAAATAATTTCAGTCACCCCCCTTTTGACAAATCCAGGGCATCTTTTATATTATGTAAACCCACTTAATGTGACAGAGATTTAAAACAGACTAAGTTCTTGACGTACTTAGAAAATATTTTGTTTTCTAAACTCTAGAATCACAAATCCCTATTTTATTTTATTGTTTTAGCTTTACTTGCAGTTGTCTGCCTTTCTGTTGATGTTGATACTTGGGTTTTTTAATGAATTTACTAAAGCCAAATCCTTTCTCGCACTTTGGAAATTTTCAAAGGTTCTTGTTTATAATTCAAAAAGAAACTTATGTCTTAAACCTTATTCTTTCTGTAAGATACCCTGGGTCAAATGAGGCTGGCATATTACAGGTATGGTATTGTAGAATATTATCAAGGTAAAATGAAATACTTAAATTTTCATTTGTAAAGTAATCAATATTTTGGCTCTAAAATTATGTCCAGTATGCTTTATCTAAAATATATGGTTTGTACTTCCTTCTCTTATACTGGGTATTTATGGTATATATTATATTTATATTACACATGAGTATTCAGTTAATAAACTCAGAATTGAAATCATGGAGAATACTTTTTTTTTAAGATTTTATTTATTGATTGATTGATTGATTGAGCAGGGAGAGGGGCAGAGGGAGTGGGAGAGAGAGAAAATCTGAAGCAGACTCCGCAGCTGAGGCTGGAGCCCAACGTGAGGCATGATCCCATGACCCTGAGATCATGACCTGAGCCGAAATCAAGAGTCAGATGCTTAATCAACTGAGTCATCCAGGTGCATGGAGATTACTTGATATATAACTCAAAATTGATACCATCATGAAAGAAGTTGTACCCCTAACATAGAACTTCTACTTGTGTTCTCAAAGAAATTCATTAGGTCATTCTATAACCAATACATTTTGATTATATGAGGTTATTGCAAAGAAAAAAAAGTGTATATGGGTAAATACTTAAGGTGCATTTTAATTATTTCCTAAGAAGTACTGATTATATTGGGTTTGCTTAACTCTTGCATTTCATTTTCCAATTGTGCAGTCTGTTTTTTTAATTAAGGTATAATTGATATATATATCATTATGTTAGTTTCAGGTATACACCATGCTGATTCAGTATTTGAATACATTGCAAAATGAGCATCACAGTAAATCTAGTGAACGTCTGTCACCATAGTTATGAAGAACTTTTTTTCTTGTGATGAAGAGTTTTAAGATTTACTCTCTCAGCAACTTTCAGAAATGTAATACGGTATTATTAACTACAGATATTACATCCCCATGACTTATTTTATAACTGGAATTTTGTACCTTTTGACACCCCTCCCACTCCCTCCCTTTCTGACAACCACCAATTGATCTCTATCTATGAGCTTGGTTTTTTTTTGTTTGTTTTGTTTTGTTTTTTTTTAGATTTCACGTGTAAGTGAGAATATATGGTCTTTGTCTTTCTCTGTCTGGTTCACTTAGCATGATGCCCTCGGTTTCCATCCATGTTGTCACAGATAGCAAGATTTCATTCTTTTTTATGGCTGAATAGTATCCCAATTTTAACATTTTTATATGTAAATCAATTTTGGATAGGGTGGATTTTTTTTCAAAGCACCAAGCTTTATAAAAGCACATGCTTTGAATGTAAGTCACAAAATATTCCATTTTAAGTTCTAATCTATTATTTTTCTAGAGACAATCTGTAATTAATTTAAAATTGTATTCTCTGTTTTTCAAGAAACATTCCGAATGTGCTGGACAGTAATTGCACAGAAAGAATGATCCTTGGAATTATATCATTTTTTATTTGATTTTCACTTTTGTTTGCCCATCATAAGGTCTGCACCAGCTCTCTCTCCTGTTTTGATCTAAAAACAGAATTCTGTACATCTGTGTGGTCTGTACATCTTCTGTGTTTGAGTTGTGGCCCGTACTCCAGAATCTTCGTATGAAAACAAAGCTCTTTTGCACCCAGGAGAAACTCAAGATGTGAACTATGTGCTGTAGGGAGAAGAGAACTTTGTTTCTTGGCTGGATTAAGTGGTAGGATACCCAAACAATGTTCTTGCTGGGAAAAGAACACACTGAGAAACAATGCTATTTTCCTTTACAATCTTCCCTTTAACAAAATAAGGACAGCTCATGTTACATATCAACATTGTTGATGAGTCATATACAGTGAACTCCCTCAACCTTGTACAGAAGTGCCAAAGATGTAACCACCTATAGAATTTTATCAATCTGATCTCATAGGAATGTCTGAAAAAAAAAAAGATAAAGAAACTCTGCTATCTTAATCACTACAAGTCCTTACTGTATCTTAATAATGGGCAAGTGACTATTTTCAAGGAACTCTTTGGAAGAGAAGCACTAATCTTAGAAGTCTTAGAATCTGTTTTTAGTCCTATCCCATCTAGAACCTCAGACTCGAACGTCTCATCCTAAACTCCTATCTTCTTCCCTATTTGGTTCTTGTTTTCACCTGCCACCCAGCAACCCAAGTTGGACATGTGGTTCATCCTTAACTCCTTCCTTCAGATTTAGTGTATCTGTTCAGGGACATTCCCTGCTGGTTTTACCTTTTAATTAGCTCTCTGGTCCATTTGCTCCTCTCCTTATGAACAGTCATCAACCTAATTGGGACTACTAGACTGTTGTAAACGTGTCTGAATTGATTTTCCTCCCTTCATCCTTGGTACCCTCATGTCTGCCTTCAATACAGCCAACAGAATGCTATATCCGAAATTGGATATTTGACAGCACCACCTTTGTACTGAGAACCCAGCAGTGTTCCCTTGCCATCCATTATATTATAAACTCCACACTCTTTCATATTCCTTCAAACATCTTCATGATATAGCATTCAACTTCTTTTTCAGGCTATAAAACTTTATGTAACTTATTAATCATGCTGGTTGCTCGTTCTCTTGTCTCTACCGCCACTAGTCCTACACATGATCCTTTTACATCTAGTTCCTAAGCATGTCCTTTAAGCCTCAGCTCGGATGTAACTTTTGCTAGGAAACTTTCTCTTGCTCTCACTCCCACTTCTAGATCAATGGAAGTATCCTCCTCTGAGTTTCCAAAGTATTCCAAAATATCGCTAATATTGTACCCACTACTTTAAATTGTAATTTCTGTTTATATATTTGTATCCTCCATTAGAAAGAAAGCTAGAGCTGGGACATTAATCCTTGTCCTTACAGAATTCCTGGTGCAAGAAGGTAAATGCTCACTCAATGTTGCTTAAATAAATCTGGTCTTTAACCAGTCATGAAGTTTAACTAGAAAAAGAAAAGGCCTTAGGATACATTATTCTGGGAAACTGAAATTTCCTATTCATCATTAAACCAGGTGATAATATTTTCCAAATCTCAGAGCCACCTGCGAAGATTAAATAAAGTATAAGATGAAGTATAACTTTTGTTTTCAAGATTTATCCCTCCCGCAGTGCCTATCATCTCAGTAAATGAGCCTTCCATCTACCCTACTACTAATATTTTGATATCATCATTTATATCTTCCTCATGCTCAATCCCATGCATTGAGATTCATGGTGATTCCATCTTTTTTGTTTTTTCTCCCAAGAGAGAAAGCCCCTTTTTTGCTGGACTCAAGTAGGAAAACTGTGAGGAGGGGAAGATTCTTTTAGGACATAGAACTTATGTTGAACTCCTATATAATTCAAGTACCTGTTATTTGCCTGTCGGTATTCATTCTGCCCTCATAGGTCATTACCTACAGTGGAGTGGTCATTATTTCACTAAGGAAGGAAATTTCCTCACCTAAATGTCATCAGAACTATCCTAATTTTAATACATTATTTTAATATCTACATTAAATTGATGCAGGATTTTTTTTTTCCCCACTCAAAGCCACAGTCTCAGAGTTGTCATGTTCCAGGGCATCCTTCTGTTATCAAATTTGGGTAATTCTATAAATCTCTTATGAGGAAGTTCTCCTACACTGTACCAACTTCAGTTTGTACTGATATAAACTAAGCTATAGGTTATGCGTATTTAACAAGGGAATTTTTCTTAGTTTAGATATGTATGCCTAATGTATGTATTCATTATAATATATAATGCCCTTAAATATGGTATAATTATCATCACTAGATAGTTTTTCAATGTATGTGTTATATTAACTTAAAATCCAAAGAGTGGCCTCTCCTGATATCTTCTGCTTCTTCCTAAAATTTGATTGTACTATTGCAGTGTTTTGTACTTCAACTATGTATGATGCCAACCGGGGAAGTCAGCAAAAACTAACCAGTCCCATTGTTAGTATCTTGTAGAATAAGTAGTAGGTTGCTGGAGACTATAGTTCTTGTTGTCAGCTGGTTCTGATCATGTCATGTGGTTTTATTCCATTGTCTTCCTTAGTTTATAATGTTTACCTATCAAAAAACTTCTTGTTCTTTTTGTGGAACAAGAAGTTCATTTTTAAAGAATATTAAGCAAAGGGATTAGGTAGTCTGCCTGCCCCAGAATGTGCCTCGCTGTTACACGAAGTTCAGTGATGACATTGGCCGATAAAACTTCTGCAGACTCGGGTCCCCCAAATGAACTGATTTTCTTGATTTGTAAAAGATAAAATCAGTAGTTCTTAAGCCATATGTGACCTTATGGATGAAAATTTACAAGTTGGCCTGAATTGGGGACAAGATATTTAGTGTCCGATATTCACCAGAAGTTGTCTGCTTGCCCACCATTCTTAAGATCAGAAAAAAAAAAAGCAAAACATAAATATAAATATCAAAGAAAGAGCTCATATTTAAATGAAATACTGATACATCATTTTCTATTTGGTTTTCTCCCCTCTTGCTACAGTAATGTCTATGGTAGTGTCTGTATAATCAGTTAATTCAAATGGTCCTCTTCAAGTTCTGTTGAATCAAAGGGGTTGAATAGCCAATGATTAGCTTCGTTTATATATAGGGACCTTCTTGAAGATTCAGTTGGTAGCTAATAACCAAGTCTAGTAAATTTGATATTTAAGTTTTCTGAATTGGTTAGCTCTAGATCAATTCAGTGCTGTCAGTTTCTCCCTAAACAAACAAACTTAGAATCCATCAAAAAAAAAAAAAGTTTCAAGATGAAATTTCCTACATGCCTCAAAGACAATAAACTGATATTTTGAGGATTAGGTAAATGTACTCTCATTGTTTCACACCCCCATCCTAAAAAATGTCTTCCTCAGAGAGAAATTATAGCAGCTTATTTTACATAACTGAAAATGTAATGGTATTGGTGTATAAATAGGGCTTTTGGAATACACATGTTTCTAAGACTCTTGAGTGGTCATGAAAAATGCAGCTCCCTGGCATCATCCCAGCGATTCTGATTCAGGAGCAGGCGTTTTTAAAAACCTTTCTCAAGTGGTTCTGATGCAGGTGGTCCAGGAACGCCTCTTCAACAGCGCAGTTAAAAACAATTAATAAACAGATTGCAGCTCTTCTTATGTCCGTGCCTAGTAATGACCCAGGTGTGCTTTGGCCTCTCAGCATTGGAATGCCAACGTGCCACATACTGATTGGGTGGCTGTGTGCCCTCTTCTTCTCCTTTGCTGGGTCCAAAGAAAGAAAAGTCGACTATGGAGCTAATAATATCACAGTTTTGCTTTGTTTTATACTTGACAACCTACAGGGCCTGGTCCCATCCTTTTGTAACTGGAGAAAAGGGATCATTTTCTCCCTACTTTACCTCGGGAAGCCAGTGCCTGGCGAGCCAGGGTAAGGGGACCTTACCGTTCTCTCCCCTTTGAGGATGGGCAGGTGGGGGTGGGGTAGGGTGGGAGACAGGGCTCTTCTGGAACTTGACCAGAAAAGTCCTTAACACTTAAACTTGTTAAAGGACAAATATCTTCTGACCCCACAAATACCCATCATCTGAAAGCTATAACTTGTCAGTAAACGTGAGGCAGAAAAAGGAAAATTAAGCAGCTGAAGAGATTTCCTTCTGGCTCTACTATGACAGCTATTGTTTTCAACTAAATGATAATGAGCAATCAGCAAGTAGCTCACCTACAAAATGCTGAAACTATTTTCCAGGGAAGCCTAAGTTTCCATTTTAGAGAAATGTAACTGTTTGCATTTCTTTATCTATAATCTCTTACCAAACTTCTTTGGGAGTCACATCTCTTATTTAGTTTATACCAAGAAGAGAAGTTTTCCTTGCAGCTAGAGGCATGGAGATAGGAGGTGAGGACAGACAAGTAAACCGGAAACAGGATTTGCCTCAGGAGGAGAAGCCATTTATTTTGAGAAGTAGAGACCCACAGAATATTCTCAGATATAAAACCGAGAACTTCGGTTGATTTTTCCTCAGGGTGTCTAGAAAATAATTAGCTCAATCTTCGATGCATGCTCTGCACTCCTAATCCTTGGAGACACAAGAGTAGGAAATGTAAAATTAGCCTTGCCTTGCTCAAGTTGGGAGGGAAATGTGAGTCCTCTATAATTTGAGGAGTTAAGAGGGAACAAATCACACCATTTGCTTCATTCTTCATCTGGAAAATGCTCACGTGTCCCTAAATTGCCTGCAGTCCAAATATCTGATCATTAAGGCCACAGATTCTTAGGAAAAAATACAGATCCAGCCTCTCAGGGACACATTCACATGCCACAGAATGACTCAGAGTTGATCAAGCACTTGTGTATATTCAGCCACTGACTTCCGCCATCACGTAACCCCGTGCTCCTCGGGAGTTCCAGCATGTGGCTGCCCATAGCACAAAGGACTGGCTCCTGCCCTCTTCCCCTTTGGTGTCCAGACTCCAGCTAGGTTGCAGTTTCTGTGTATTTTTGTTTTGGATCTGCCTAGATCTGCATGTGGCTGTGAAGATCGTCAGAAAGCAGCTTGGATAAATGCTATCCGTGTAACTGTGGTGATGCCTTAAGTGGGGGCAGCAAGTTACACTAGTCAGTGAACTACAGAGGCCAGCTGTTAGCCTCCAGGTGGAGCAGAGACCAGTGAAACATTGACAGTATTAAGCCAACAGTTTAAATGTCCCCATCTAAGTCACTCAAAAGACCTAATGCAACTAAATGGCTTACTTTAAGTGCATGAAAACTAGAACATAATTTCTATCATTATGACTTTTAGAAAAGAATGCAATCTTTTCTGGAATGTAAAAAGCTATATGGTAGCGTGGACTAGGTATGGGTTGCACTCACACTTGATGTGTATCTACTCCCTTGTGTAAAACAATACAACCAGGAAGCCACGTTGATCTGAAGACAATTTAAGCTACAGGGTAAGAACCTAGGAGATAAGCCGCCCAGGACTGATGCTAAGTGCTGTGTCTGTCCACCCTGCCCCCTCACCATTACAACTACTTGGAACTGAAGATGAATAAATATCGGCTATTTTAGGCTTTGGTTGTTAGGAATTCCAGAGAGAATATTTTACGGTTTGCTTGGGTACTTTTCAGATACGCCATTGGGCAACTTCAGCTCTGCACTTTGAGTATTTGTTAATTCATAATCGATTAAAAACCTGCTAGCTGCCAAGTCTGTAATAGACATGGAAAATAGAGAGTCACAGAGGAAGACCCGACCTGACCTGCCTTTGGGGATCTTACAGTTCAATGGGAGGTTCAGAGATGAACACTGATCATTTCATTACTGGATTTGCAAGTTAACTGAGAGGTAAAAGCTGGGACTGCTGAAACCCTTGGAAAGCTTGAGGAGGCCACCAGCGAAGTCCTCTGCTCTGTGGTAACTATGAAGTAAGAATTTGCCCGATAATAGGTGGAGAAAGGAGAGGATAATTTTGGCTGACGAGGAACATGGCTGAGGCACTGAGGAGAGTTTGGAACAGGGAAGGAGTTGCAAATACTGTAGTTAGAGACTAAGTGAGGGAGTAAGTAATAACGAGCTGAGGCCGGCGAAATAGGCAGGGACCAGATAAGGCTAAGGAGCTTGGCTTTTATCCTGAGGGTAATGGGCAGCCATTGAAAGATTCTAATGGGAAGTGACATGATCAGATTGGCAGTTTGGAAAATTCATTCCGGCAGCCTTAGGGAGGATAAATTGGAGAGAGATTATCTTGGAGGCAGGACAAGGTAGTTAGGAGGTAATTACAGTGGAGAAAAAACACGAGAAGGAACTGAATAAGTTTGGGTTAGCTGAGCAACATCAGCACATACATGATGCAGTCTGAGAGCGTGAACAGCATATGGGCATAAGGTGCCCCCAGAACTTGCAAAATCATCTTACTACACTTTTTGAGGAGATGTGTCTACACTAATAGACATGATTTATTCATTTCCATGCATCTTTTCTTCTTCCATACATACTCCTCAGCACAGGTGTTAGTGTGTAGTTCCATGCAGAACTTGATAATTAATTGCTATTTCATACTTTTCCATAAAACTGGGTTTGGGGAAAAGAGATTAATGAGGGTCTTCTTCCCCCTACTTGTCTACTCAGAACCTGGTTTATGAGCTTGATAGATAAACAGAGATAAGTAAACCCCAAGTTAATGCTAACTCTCCTATTCAGATTTTATTTTTACCACCTTTGCTTGAAATCATGCCAACCAAGTAATTAATTGCTATGAAAATGGCAGTGTCGTGAGTTGGTATTAATTGGACTTGTCAATGATTTACAGAATATTGATGCAACTGTAAAAGTATTTTAGATATGGCAGGACTTTGGGGGGATTCCCTGTTTTATTAATGACCTGGTAAGGTTAGTAAGTCAGTGGTGGAGAACAAGAAGATAAATGCAGATATTGACTAAAATATTTGGATTACCAGATTCCAGAATAAGAAATATATTTCTGCATAAAACCAAATCAATTCTATTGTGCACTTAGTAATGGCTAAAGAAACAAAATAATTTGAGCACTTTCTCTGCATCAAGAACTATGCAGTGTATAAATGCATATGTATATTTGTATAAATGTTTTATTTTCTCATTTAAGGCCTTGTTTACCTCAAGTTAAAGCAACCTCTAAAAGTTAGGATCAGGGTTTATCCCCAGATGTTCTGACATCAACTGTTAAGCCCTTTCCTCTATCCTGTTTATTTCCCATGCCCGCTGTCTCTGAAATAGGCATGCGTTTCCTTCTTTCAGGAGAAAGGAGTATTTCCATGCCATCTGTAGCCTTTCAGGCATTTAACCACTATTGTGCCTTATTGCTTCAGAAAATTTTTATCCTAACTGGTCTGAATATTTCAGGTGGTTTTGGTTGTCAGTCACAGATGTATGGAGGAGAGCAAAGTTTTCATTTCCTCAATTATGTGGAAGTAACACCTCTAAGATTGCATATTTTAAGCTGAGCTCTTCATATAGGCAGAGTTTGTGCTAAGCATGTTTGATTAGTTAGTTTAAGCTTCACCCTAATATGTATGAGACAGATCTATCCCAATTTCGCAGGTAAGGAAATTGGATTGAAAACCTTGAGTAGTTCACGCAGGGTCCTTTGACTACTAAGTGGCGAGGCCAGCATTCAAATTCAGGTTTGCCTGCCTCCAGAACCCAAGAGTTCAAGCATCACACTAGAGTGTCTTGTACTTAAAAAATCTACTAGAGCACTGCCACTTGAACGAGTCAGTCCACAAACAGTTACTGGTCCCTAAGGGGACAAAAGAACTTGCCCCAGAAGTAAATTAACACTCATCTTCCTTTACTGGGGAAGTTACGGTATTTAAAAAAAAAAAAGTACCACCTTACTGGTATAGTTGGCTTACATTCTGGGCAAGCTTCTGCTTATCTTGTTGCAGCCCAGTAACAAAGAGTCCCATACAGACTGGTTCAGAGACCACATTTAACTTGCCATGCACCAGGTAATTGTGGGACTGCCAACTTCATCTGGTGATAAATACCCACTGAAGCTGTAACAACACGTTTCTTGAGCCCATAAATGCCTCATAGTTAACAAATATTCCACTAAGGAAAAAAGAATCTGTCATAGATATATCTGAAGATTTTGAATGAGATGGATAAATCTTCTTTTTAAAAATGCTCCATCAGAGGTTATATTCCAAAATGAAGCTAACTTTCTATTTAGAGATCTGAAGCACATACAGTTCTGCGACTCTACTATGCTTGTAGGAGTTACAGTAACTACATTGTTCAGTGATTTGGGTACAGGGTATGTTTAGTTCATGTTAACATTTTTTCTTCATATAATCCTTAAAATTATGAATAAAGTCCTTCCTGGAAATTCTGTAGACAGACACAAATCAAATGAAAGTAATAGGAAGGAGGTAGAGAATCGAATGAACAATTAATTTTTTCAAAATTGACATCTTTAATATGGTGTCCATGGGATGTTACATGCATGATTCCCAAGTGTCATACGGTTCTAAGGTTAGCAGTGGTTTTGTCAGTCTTTCCTTGGTACAAAGCCATTTGCCACTTGTGCCTAGAGAAAGCCTTCTTTATGACATCCCTAGATGACTGCTTTTTCTTTCTCTTTCTTCCTCCCTTTTTTCTTCCAGTCTCTCTTTCATTTTCTCTCTCCCTCTCTTATTAAGAAAACTTGCCTGTTCAAAATAAAGTTCAGTGCCTCTGTAAATTCTAAGAAGGCAAGGAAACCATGATTTAAGTTAATCTTTATTGTTGAGTGAGGAGCAATTTCACACTCAGTAGGCTTCTGTGTATTCACTTCACAGTATATTGAGATTTCTTTTACAATTTTAGAAACTGCAGTGTGCTGATGCCCGTTAGTCTTAGAACACAAACTTTGGCAATTTTGAATGATGCAAATGCTTCCATGTGTTTTATTTTTGCCTGTCCTCTGTTGGATGCTTGATCAGGAATGCAACATGAATCTGTCTAACAAAGCAGGAACTATTTATACAGGGTTAAGCTTTTCATCCAAAAAAGTGTTTACTGGGCACCAATTATGCACAAGTAATTAGGAAAAGGCTTGACCCTTTCTCTCAGAGGTGCTGTTAAACAATGTTGTTTTTCCATTTAGGCTGTAATTCTGTTCAGAAATTAAGGAGCAAAGGTTCTGAATGCCACTTTTTTTTTTCCTTCCTAAGACTCAATAGGCAATTACACTGACCTGGGAGACAAAATAAATTCACCCTAATATGTGAGTTTACCATTTAGAGGACAGCACACACTTTTACACGCTCACTTAAACACATACTTCTCTAGTCCTTTTTGAACTCATGTGAGAAGAACTTCTTTATACATTATGAAAAAGTATTATCCCTAACTGACAAAGGATTTTATTTTATTTTATTTTATTTTATTTTTAAAGATTTTATTTATTTATTTGAGACAGAGAGAATGAGAGAGAGAGAGAGCACATGAGAGGGGTGAGGGTCAGAGGGAGAAGCAGACTCCCCGCCGAGCAGGGAGCCCGATGCGGGACTCGATCCCGGGACTCCAGGATCATGACCTGAGCCGAAGGCAGTTGCTTAACCAACTGAGCCACCCAGGCGCCCAAAGTAAAGGATTTTAAATATTCAAATAATTCTTTCAGAAGATAACTTGTTTCCACCTTTTTTTTTTTTTTTTTTTTACAGCGATGATATTGAGGTTTACTCAAATTTGTTGTTGTCCTTGGCCTCTGGTACCTGGAATAATCTTCCCATCACATCTTTGGTGATATAACTTCCACCATCCTCTTTCGCTCTGCAGAGAGTGAAGCACTTTGGCCAAGCATCTTAATGACAACCGTACTTGACATTCCTATAGCCTTTGCCAGTTCCAGTGTAGGGCTATTCTCATTTTACCTTTGAGAAAACTGAAGCTAAAAGGACTGAGAGTCTGTGAAGCACAGACTTACAGTTGTCTGTCTGGGTTCAGACCCGTGGCTTGTCAAATATGTGATTTGGGGCAAGTGACTTAACTCTTTTTGCATCAGTTTCTCCATGAGTAAAGTGGGGGTAATGATAGCGCCTGCCTTCCTGGTTGTTGTGACAACGTGAATTAGTTAATGTATGTTAGATACTTAGACCAGTGGCTGGCACATAGTAAAACGACATCTGGGTCAACATTTGGACCCAGATTTCTGACTGCATCTAGTGTTCCTTTCATTACCCTAGTGTTTTAATTATGTCTCATCTCACCACATCCTGTGGTGGCTGACGAGGTACTGGACCAGAGGGAAAAGAAGCATGTTCTTCTGCTATCATTTCTACAGCTTCTTGAATTCAGAAGAATCTAGGCGATGACCTTGTCAATGAAAACAATTTATTTAGTAAGGCATCCAATGGGCCAGGCTCAGTATCTGATGCTTTACATGTGTTTCTCTACTCGATCCTCACAGAAGATCTATTTATCCTCATTTTACAAATGGGGAAATGGAGGCACCAAGAGATTTGTACATCTAATCAGAGGACAGTGGTATGTATCAAAAGGGAGTTTCACATCTGACTTAATAATGGCATCCTTGGAATGAAACAGGAATGTGCTTAATCGTATCAAGCAATCTGATACTCAAAGCTCATCTTCATCCATTACCCATTGTTTATGCTCTGAAGCTCAAGAAGTAGTGGCAGGTAGCAATGGTGGGGGGAAGGGAGGGATCAGGATTATCAGACGTAGGTAATGACGGTAGCAAGCTGGTTGTGTATGGCATGACGGCACAGGAGGGAGCAGGAGCAATTTAAAAAGCGCACCTTAAAAACACTCCACTCTGGGATATTTCAGAGAAGGGAAGGTGGCCTACACACCTCAGTAGCCCCTCAAAGCATCAGTGTCTGCCAGTGATGGGTCATGAGTGTTCATAACAGTGGCCGAATTTCATCCAGAAAATGTGAGATTCTGCTTTGTGTCCTCTTTCTATCGCACATTTTGGAGAATTTTTACCCCGAAATAGTAAATAACTATTTGGGTATTAAAGGGATAAACTCCAATTATTTGGAATGTTTCCATACTTTTAACCACACTCTAAATCTAACCCTTGGAGCAGTAGGGATGCCTGAAATCAGAATTTGGGGGAGCCTAAGAGTTCCATGTGACTAATGATTTGGGTCAAAACAGCATTTTAGAAATATTTTGAATATTTTTTGTCTCTATGACATCAATATATCGATCAGCTCCTGTTCAATGTTCTTCTTTGAAAATCATCGATCTCTTCTCAGCTCATCATCATTAAATACATTTGCAGTTTGTTTGTGAAATGTTACAGGCTTTTCCCTTCTTTGCCCAATTGAGTTATTTCAATGTGATTATAGCCACTGATCCTTTCCAGCCTGGCATAATCGTGTTCTTTACCATCAGGGTCAGGTTGGGTTTTGTTAAGTTAGTAAGTGACTAAAGGCTGTTCATAGGGCAGGGTGGAAGCAGGGTAAGTTCAGTTTTTCTCCTCGTTAAATGTTAGTACTTGTTGTCTTCATTAATAGTCATCGGAAAATACCTTAATACACACCAACAATAAGCAGAACCTGTGGATTCTATTCCTGAAGTAGATAGAATTCGGACAAGTCACAGTCTCTGCATTGTGACTGCACCCAAAGGGGAACCCTCTTGCACTGTAGGTGGGAATGCAAACTGGTGCAGCCACTATGGAAAACAGTATGGAGGTTCATCAAAAAGTTAAAATTAGAACTTCCCTATGATCCAGCAATTGTACTACTTGTTATTTACCCAAAGGATACAAAAATACAGATTTGAAGGGGTACATGCACCCCGATGTTTATAGTAGCATTATCAGCAATAGCCAAACTATGGAAAGAGTCCAAGTGTCCATTGCCTGATAAATGGATAAAGAAGATGTAGGATATTTATATCTCTATAATGGAATATTACTCTGCCATGGAAAATAATGAAATCTTGCCATTTGCAATGATGTGGATGGAACTAGAGGGTATTATGCTAAGTGAAATAAGTCAGTCAGAGAAAGGCACATACCATATGATTTCTCTCAGAAAACAGATGAACTGGGGTACCTGGGTGGCTTAGTCATTAAACATCTGCCTTTGGCTCAGGTCATGATCCCAGGGTCCTGGGATTGAGCCCCACATCAGGCTAAGCCTGCTTCTCCCTCTCCCACTCCTCTGCTTGTGTTCCCTCTCTCACTGTATCTCTCTCTGTCAAATAAATAAATCTTAAAAACAAAAAACAAAAAAACACAGATGAACGTATAGAAAGGGGAAAAAAAAAGAGAGGAAAACAAACCATAGGAGACTCTCAAGGATAGAGAACAAACTGAGGGTTGATGAAGGGAGCTGGGTGGAGGATGGGCTATTTGGGGGATGGGGATTAAGGAGGGCACTTGTTGTGATGAGCACTGGGTGTTCTATGTAAGTGTTGAATCACTAAATTCTACTCCTGAAACCAGTATTGCATTGTATGTTAACTAACTGGAATTTAAATAAAAATTTGAAAAGAAAAAAAATTTTTTTTTAAAGATTTTATTTATTTATTTATTTATTTATTCTTATGTTAATCCCCATACATTACATCATTAGTTTTAGATGAAGTGTTCCATGATTCATTGTTTGTGCATAACACCCAGTGCTCCATGCAGAATGTGCCCTCCTCAATACCCACCACCAGGCTAACCCATCCAACCACCCCGCTCCCCTCTAGAACCCTCAGTTTGTTTTTTCAGAGTCCATCGTCTCTCATGGTTCATCTACCCCTCCGATTTCCCCCGCTTCATTCTTCCCCTCCCGCTACCTTCTTCTTCTTCTTTTTTTTTTTTTTTTCTTAACATATATTGCATTATTTGTTTCAGAGGTACAGATCTGAGATTCAACAGTCTTGCACAATTCACAGCGCTTACCAGAGCACCTACCCTCCCCAGTGTCTATCACCCAGTCACCCCATCCCTCCCACCCCACCCCCCACTCCAGCAACCCTCAGTTTGTTTCCTGCAATTAAGAATTCCTCATATCGGGCGCCTGGGTGGTTCAGTTGGTTAAGCGACTGCCTTCGGCTCAGGTCATGATCCTGGAGTCCCGGGATCGAGTCCCGCATCGGGCTCCCTGCTCGGCGGGAAGCCTGCTTCTCCCTCTGACCCTCCCCCCTCTCATGTGCGCTCTCTCTCTCTCATTCTCTCTGTCTCAAATAAATAAATAAAATATTAAAAAAAAAAAAAGAATTCCTCATATCAGTGAGATCATATGATACATGTCTTCCTCTGTTTGACTTATTTCACTCAACATGATACCCTCCAGTTCCATCCACGTCGTTGCAAATGGCAAGATCTCATCCCTTTTGATGGCTGCATAATATTCCATTGTATATATATACCACCTCTTCTTTATCCATTCATCTGTCGATGGACATCTTGGCTCTTTCCACAGTTTGGCTATTGTGGACATTGCTGCTATAAACATCGGGGTGCACGTACCCCTTCGGATCCCTACTTTTGTATCTTTGGGGTAAATACCCAGTAGTGCAATTGCTGGATCATATGGTAGCTCTATTTTCAACTTTTTGAGGAACCTCCATCCTGTTTTCCAGAGTGGCTGCACCAGCTTGCATTCCCACCAACAGTGTAGGAGGGTTCCCCTCTCTCCGCATCCCCGCCAACATCTGTCGTTTCCTGACTTGTTCATTTTAGCCATTCTGACTGGTGTGAGGTGGTATCTCATTGAGGTTTTGATTTGGATTTCCCTGATGCCAAGCAATGTTGAGCACTTTTTCATGTGTCTGTTGGCCATTTGGATGTCTTCTTTGGAAAAATGTCTGTTCATGTCTTCTGCCCATTTCTTGATTGGATTCTTTGTTCTTTGGGTGTTGAGTTTGATGAGTTCTTTATAGATTTTGGATACTAGCCCTTTATCTGATATGTCATTTGCAAATATCTTCTCCCATTCTGTCAGTTGTCTTTTGGTTTTGTTGACTGTTTGCTTTGCAAAAGCTTTTTATCTTGATGAAGTCCCAATAGTTCATTTTTGCCCTTGCTTCCCTTGCCTTTGGCGATGTTTCTAGGAAGAAGTTGCTTCGGCTGAGGTCAAAGAGGTTGCTGCCTGTGTTCTCCTTCAGGATTTTGATGGACTCCTGTCTCACATTGAGGTCTTTCAACCATTTGGGGTCTATTTTTGTGTGTGGTGTAAGGAAATGGTCCAGTTTCATTCTTCTGCATGTGGCTATCCAATTTTCCCAACACCATTTGTTGAAGAGACTGTCTTTGTTCCATTGGACATTCTTTCCTGCTTTGTCAAAGATGAGTTGACCATAGAGTTGAGGGTCCATTTCTGGGCTCTCTATTCTGTTCCATTGATCTATGTGTCTGTTTTTGTGCCAGTACCATGCTGTCTTGATAATGACAGCTTTGTAATAGAGCTTGAAGTCCGGAATTGTGATGGCGCCGGCTTTGCTTTTCTTTTTCAACATTCCTCTGGCTATGCGGGGTCTTTTCTGGTTCCATACAAATTTTAGGATTATTTGTTCCATTTCTTTGAAAAAAATGGATGGTATTTTGATGGGGATTGCACTGAATGTGTAGATTGCTCTAGGTAGCATTGACATCTTCACCATATTTGTTCTTCCAATCCATGAGCATGGAACGTTTTTCCATTTCTTGGTGTCTTCCTCAATTTCTTTCATGAGTATTTTATAGTTTTCTGAGTACAGATCCTTTGTCTCTTTGGTTAGATTTATTCCTAGGTATCTTATGGTTTTGGGTGCAACTGTAAATGGGATCGACCCTTAATTGCTCTTTCTTCTGTCTTGTTGTTGGTATATAGGAATGCCACTGACTTCTGTGCATTGATTTTATATCCTGCCACTTGACTGAATTCCTGTATGAGTTCTAGCAGTTTTGGGGTGGAGTCTTTTGGGTTTTCCACATAAAGTATCATATCATCTGCAAAGAGTGAGAGTTTGACTTCTTCTTTGCCAATTTGGATGCCTTTGATTTCTTTTTGTTGTCTGATTGCTGTGGCTAGGACTTCCAATACTATGTTGAATAGCAGTGGTTATAGTGGACATCCCTGCAGCATTCCTGACCTTAGGGGGAAAGCTCTCAGTTTTTCCCCATTGAGAATGATATTCGCTGTAGGTTTTCCATAGATGGCTTTTATGATATTGAGGTATGTTCCCTCTATCCCTATACTCTGAAGAGTTTTGATCAAGAAAGGATGCTGTACTTTGTCAAAAGCTTTTTCTGCAACTATTGAGAGGATCCTATGATTCTTGTTCTTTCTTTTGTTAATGTATTGTATCACATTGATTGATTTGCGGATGTTGAACCAACCCTGCAGCCCAGGGATAAATCCCACTTGGTCATGGTGAATAATCCTTTTAATGTACTGTTGGATCCTATTGGCCAGTATTTTGGTGAGAATTTTTGCATCCATGTTCATCAGGGATATTGGTCTGTAATTCTCCCTTTTGATGGGGTCTTTGTCTGGTTTTGGGATCAAGGTAATGCTGGCCTCATAAAACGAGTTTGGAAGTTTTCCTTCCATTTCTATTTTTTGGAACAGTTTCAGAAGAATAGGTATTCATTCTTCTTTAAATGTTTGGTAGAATTCCCCTGGGAAGCCATCTGGCCCTGGGCTTTTGTTTTTTGGGAGATTTTTGATGACTGCTTCAATTTCCTTAGTGGTTATAGGTCTGTTCAGGTTTTCTATTTCATCCTGGTTCAGTTTTGGTAGTTGATACATCTCTAGGAATGCATCCATTTCTTCCAGGTTCCCTAATTTGCTGGCATAGAGTTGCTCATAATATGTTCTTATAATTGTTTGTATTTCTTTGGTGTTGGTTGTGATCTCTCCTCTTTCATTCATGATTTTGTTGATTTGGGTCATTTCTCTTCTCTTTTTGATAAGTCTGGCCAGGAGTTTATCAATCTTGTTAATTCTTTCAAAGAACCAGCTCCTAGTTTCGTTGATCTGTTCTACTGTTCTTTTAGTTTCTATTTCATTGATTTCTGCTCTGATCTTTATTATTTCTCTTCTCCTGCTGGGTTTAGGTTTTATTTGCTGTTCTTTCTCCAGCTCCTTTAGGTGTAGGGTTAGGTTGTGTGCTTGAGACCGGCTTGTATTGCTATATACTTTCCTCTTAGGACTGCCTTTGCTGCATCCCAAAGATTTTGAATAGTTGTGTTTTCATTTTCATTGGTTTCCATGTATTTTTTTAATTCTTCTTTAATTTCCTGGTTGACCCATTCATTCTTCAGTAGGATACTCTTTAGCCTCCATGTATTTGAGTTCTTTCCGACTTTCCTCTTGTGATTGAGTTCAAAGCATTGTGGTCTGAGAATAGGCAGGGAATGATCCCAATCTTTTGGTACCGGTTGAGACCTGATTTATGACCTAGGATGTGATCTATTCTGGAGAATGTTCCATGGGCACTAGAGAAGAATGTGTATTCCGTTGCTTTGGGGTGGAATGTTCTGAATATGTCTGTGAAGTCCATTTGGCCCAGTGTGTCATTTAAAGTCTTTATTTCCTTGTTGATCTTTTGCTTAGACGATCTGTCCATTTCAGTGAGGGGGGTGTTAAAGTCCCCCACTATTATTGTATTGTTGTCGATGTGTTTCTTTGGTTTTGTTATTAATTGCCTTATATAGTTGGCTGCTCCCATGTTAGGGGCATAGATATTTACAATTGTTAGATCTTCTTGTTGGATAGATCCTTTAAGTAGGATATAATGTCCTTCCTCATCTCTTATTACAGTCTTTGGTTTAAAATCTAATTTGTCTGATATAAGGATTGCCACCCCAGCTTTCTTTTGGTGTCCCTTAGCATGGTAAATGGTTTTCTACCCCCTCACTTTCAATCTGGGTGTGTCTTTGGTTCTAAAATGAGTCTCTTGCAGACAGCACATCGATGGGTCTTGTTTTTTAATCCAGTCTGATAGCCTGTGGCTTTTGATGGGGGCATTTAGCCCATTTACATTCAGGGTAACTATTGAAAGATAGGAATTTAGTGCCATTGTATTGCCTGTAACGTGACTGTTACCGTATATTGTCTGTGTTCCTTTCTGGTCTATGTTGCTTTTAGGCTCTCTCTTTGCTTAGAGGACCCCTTTCAAGATTTCCTGTAGGGCTGGTTTTGTGTTTGCAAATTCTTTTAGTTTTTGTTTGTCCTGAAAGCTTTTTATCTCTCCTTCAATTTTCAATGACAGCCTAGCTGGATAGAGTATTCTTGGCTGCATATTTTTCTCATTTAGTGCTCTGAATATATCCTGCCAGTCCTTTCTGGCCTGCCAGGTCTCTGTGGATAGGTCTGTTGCCAATCTAATGTTTCTACCCTTGTAGGTTACATATCTCTTCTCCCGAGCTGCTTTCAGGATTTTCTCTTTGTCTATGAGACTCATAAGTTTTACTATTAGATGTTGGGGTGTTGACTTATTTTTATTGATTTTGAGAGGGGTTCTCTGTGCTTCCTGGATTTTGATGCCTGTTTCCTTCCCCAAATTAGGGAAGTTCTCTGCTATAATTTGCTCCATTATACCTTCTGCCCCTCTCTCTCTTTCTCCTCTTCTGGGATCCCAATTATTCTAATGTTGTTTCGTCTTATGGTATCGCTTATCTCTCAAATTCTGCCCTTGTGATCCAGTAGTTGTTTATCTCTTTTTCTCAGCTTCTTTATTTTCCATCATTTCATCTTCTATATTACTGATTCTCTCTTCTGCCTCATTTATTCTAGCAGTTAGCACCCCCATTTTTGATTGCACCTCATTAATAGCCTTTTTGATTTCTACTTGGTTGGATTTTAGTTCTTTTACTTCTCCAGAAAGGGTTTCTCTAATAACTTCCATATTTTTTTCAAGCCCAGCTAGTATCTTTAAAGTGATGATTCTGAACTCTAGATCTGACATCGTACTAATGTCCGTATTCAGTAGGTCCCTGGCAGTCGGTACTACCTCTTGTTCTTTTTTTTGAGGTGATTTTTTCCGTCTTGTCATTTTGTGTAGAGGAGAATAGATTAATGAGAGAACAAAATGCTAGCAGAGTAACAACGTCCCCAGAAAATATACTCTAAACAAATCAGAAAAGACCTGAAGCAGTGGAACAAGAAACGGAAAGAGAGAAAAAAGAAAAAGAAAAAAAAAGAAAAAGAAAAAGATAAAGATAAAAACAAAAACAAAAACAAACAAAACAACAACAACAACAACAACAAAAAACCAGAATGTGATCAAATATGATCAGGCTGGTGTATAGATCAGTGCCACACACTAGATTTGGGGTGTATTTTGGTCTTTTAGAAGAAAGTGCCTCCCAAAATTTTAAAGAAAGAAAAACTTACATATGTACAAAAATAAGGGTTGATATGATGAAGGGATCGAATATGACTGTAAAGATGGAAATTATAAAAAATTTTATAAAAGGAATTGATAAGTTGTTTGAAAAAAGAAAAGAGGATTTAAAAAAAAAAAGAAAAAAAAAAGGGAGAGAATGTGATCAGGCAGGGGAATAGTAAACACCATATACTAGAGATTTAGGGTATATTTTAATCTGTTAGAAGAAACTATCTCAAAATTTTAAAGAGAGAACAACTTATATATATAAGCCAAAAATACGGGTAACTACTATGAAGGGATAGAATATGACTCTAAAAATGAAAAGTAAAAATGTTTTTTTTTTAAAAAAAAGGGATTGATAAGATGTTGGTTGAAAAAGGGAAAAAGAAAAATTCAAAAAAAAAAGAAAAAAAAAGTTAAAAAAAAATAAAGACTAAAGAATCATGGTAAAAAAGCCGTGAATTCTATGTGCAGTAGTCCCCTAGCGCTGGAGTTCTGCCGTTCTCATTGATCGGTAAACTTGGTCTTGGCCGGCTGTTCTCGCTGATCTTCTGGGGAGGGGCCTGTTGCCGTGGTTTCTAAACGTCTCTGCCGGAGGCGGAATTGCCCCGCCCTTGCCCCGTCCCAGCTGAGTAATATGCTCGGGTTTGCTCTCCGGGGCTTTTGTTCCCTGCGAGCTTCCCGTACAGCTTTGGAGGCGGAGAGTGAAAATGGCGGCCTCCCAATCTCCGCCCCAGAGGAGCCGAGAACTCGGGGCCCCGCTCCTCAGTGCGCCCCCAGAGAAAAGCCGTCAGTCACTCCCGTCTCCCCGGTCTCCGGCCGCACTCCGTGCTCACCCGGCCTGTGACCGCGCGCCTCTATCTCCGGCACCCAACCCCGGGTGGAGTCTCCAAACCCAGCAGATCCCTGCGGTGCACTCCCACGCAGCTCCTCCCGGGGGAGGAAGGTGAGTCTCCCCGGATCTGCCGCTTGTGGGGTCCCTGCTGGAGGAGCAGGGGCCCGGCTGTGCCACGGATCACGGTTTATGGCCACCCCGAGCTGAGAGCCCGCGCCTGGGCTCCGCCTCTGCAGCCGGCTTCCCTGCTCCGTTACCTGGGAGCTCTGCCGCACTCAGGCACCCCCGGTCTTTCTGTGACCCCGAGGGTCCTGAGACCACACTGTCCCGGAGGATTCCACCCCCCGCTTAGCCACCGGAGTGACATCCCTCGGCGGAGCAGACTTTTAAAAGTTCCGATTTTGTGCTCCGTGGCTCTATCACTTGCCAGAAGCGGCCGACAGAGGCCCCTCCCCCGCCGTCTATCCTCCCGAATATCGCCTCGGATTCACTTCTCCGCCCGTCCTACCTTCCAGAAAGTGGTCGCTTTTCTGATGAGAGAGTTGTTGCTCTTCTTTTCTTCGATCTCCTGTTGGGTTTGTAGGTGTTCAGAATGGTTTGATCCCTATCCAGCTGAATTCCTGAGAGGAGACGAAATCCAGGTCTCCTACTCCTCCGCCATCTTGCTCCGCCCCCCAAGAAAAAAAATTTTTTAATTGAAAAAAGAAAGTAGAATTGTATCATTGTAGTTCCCCTCCTGTCACTAGGGATGCAGTAAAGATAAATGAGGTGATCTGTGCAGAATGTGTGGAAGCCCTTGAAACACTCCGTATGAACTGGCAGTGATTCTTTTCTTGTGGTGGTTGCCTCCCAAGCCCTTCTCCACTACGTGGTCATTATTGTGCTCTGATGGACTGCTGCAGTGGCGAAGCTGTGACAGTCAGTGGGGTTTACACAGGAAGCCAAAAAGAAGCAGGATTAGATGGACCAGTTCAGCAGGTAGAAATCAGATATGGGGGGCTTCTTTCTGAGGGAGGACAGGGACCAATTATGAGCAGGCGTTACAATGCAATATTAAATCCATATTTAACATTGTTTTTCCCTTATCTGCCTCCACCAGGCATCTTCCCTTCCCTTTCATCTTTAATGTCAGGGGACAGCCATGATGAGCTATGGGGAAATTCAGTGGCAGGGAGGTTTAAAGACTTTGAGATTTTGGGGCGTCTGTGTGGCTCAGTAGGTTAAGTGTCTGCCTTCAGCTCAGGTCATGATCCCGGGGTCCTGGGATCAAGCCCCTCATGGGGCTCCCAGCTCAGTGGGGAGTCTGCTTCTCACTCTCCCCCTGCTTGTGCTCGCTTTCTCTCTCTCTCACTTGCTCACTGTCTTTCAAATAAATAAAATCTAGAAAAAAAAAAAAAGACTGAGATTCCACCCACGTTTTGAGGGCACAATATTTTAGTCAGCACTAACCCACCGCTGGGTGGAGTCAGCATCTTCCCATGCTAGGGTGAGATGTGAAGAGGCATACAGGTTCTCTCCACCACAATCAACCCCACATAGTTCAAAAGTTTATTTTACAATCACTCTTAGACATAAAACCATATTTCTAGAAAGTCTAAGAATATTTAAAGTCATTAAATTAAAGGACATAAGTGGATACCTGATGTAGTTCCTAGCACATGGCTGATGAACATGAACCCCTCCCTTGTCCTCCTCCTTTATTAGCCATCATTATCATGCTTGGTGGACTGCTCTATTAGCACCTGGTGACAAGAACACAGGGCGGGGGGGGGATGGAAAGTAGGGAGAGTCAGGCAGTGCAGAAGGTAATGAACAAGACTCCTAGAGGAGTCACTAGATGGGAAACCCTAGGGGTTTCAAGGGATTTTCATGAGAACTTCAGGGAAACCAGAGCTTAGGGACCTAAGAACTCTAACATGGGCAATCCTCAGATGTGATCACGTTGGACTTCTAGAGAAGGATCAGTGCATTCCAGTGATCTAGTTCCCCTTTGAGGCCAGGGGAAGATAAAAAGAGAATTGGAGAGTTCAAATGCCAAGGTTTTGATGCAGAGAATTGGTTAGGGTACACTTGCATGTATGGGGCCCCGGAGAACAACATTGTCTCAGATTTTTGTGTCTAGGGAGAGCAGAAGTGGGAGACTTCACCATAAAATCATAGCAACAAACTCTTATTCCACAACAGAATTTGCAAATAACTTCTCATAAATCTCTGCCAAAGGTATCTCTTAGCATTTCTATTTAGACACTGGAAATATATCAGTGACTTGGCACTGCTTACTCCAAAACTCGTGTTATCTTCCCCTACATTTGTGCCTAGCAGAATATGCATGCATGTGACCTCTAGGACAGAGATCCAGTCATCACAGAGAAAACATCTACTTTGAGTTTAACATCTGTTTCTTGTGTTATGTATGGTATCCCGTTAACTCCCACACCAACCCTGTGGAGTATGGATTATTACCATCCATTCATGGATGAGGAAACTGAAGGTCAAGGAATTTAAATGACATACTTAACATCCTACAGGAAAATGTGGCAGAGACCATCTCTGGGAACCCAGATCTTTCGTCACAAGTTCATTTTCTGCACAGGAGCTATTTCCATTGACTGTTCCGTGAGGGAGGTCATTGGGATTAAGAGTAAGGGAAGGCAGCCAAAGCTAGAATGATGATCCTCTATGACCCTCTATTTTGTAGTCTTTAAAAAAAAAAAAAAAAAAGAATTGGAAGGAAAAGTAAAGCTTCTATCTTTTTTAGGTAAAAATGATAGGAACTGTACAGGGGAAGAAATGATGGGCAGGGTGGTTACAGCTTAGCTAAGGTGACATAGTAAAATGTCTATAATACTTTTAAAATACATTATTTATACACCACCAATAAAAATGTATATCTTTCCCTCTATCTTTTAAGAAAAGAGTTTAGAATTGATAATAATTTCGACTCCAGCAAAATCATTTTTTGCTACTTTTGGTTTTTTTACTCATCTCCATAGAATATTAACAGTTTTAAATTACAGAAGTCATGAACTCCACTGTATCTATTTTTTTCAGCAAGGAAGCTGGGTGCAGATATGTTATGTGAGTGACCCAGGAGTGAGGTTATGAATGAATGTCTTAGAGTTAAGCTGAAAATCCTGGTCTGTTTTTTCCTAGACTTCTCATCTCTTCCCTGCCAGTTTACTTTATCACTTCCTTCAAATTTGGATTCAGTTCTGTTTTAGGAAGTCTTTCTTAGTTAATTCTTATCCTTGACCACTGTCTTATTCAACACTGCTTTGAACATTTAGGTATTATGATTATATTATAAATTCTAAAAACAGATGTCAAACAAATCTATTTCATTAGGTAGCTCTGCTTTTTAGAGGTATTTAAGTGTTGTTCCTCCCCCCCAACTAAACACCAACTCTTTTCTATTACAAATACTTTGTAATAATAGTTCCATTTTACTTGGCAAAAGGGAATGCTAACAGAATTCTATACAGTAAATGGGAAAATGGAAATTTGCCATTGGAAAATTTTTCCAGATTTAGGATGTGAATACCAAGACATTTTCCCCTACGATGTAGTGTGACTGATAACACTGTTGATAGTAGGATTTTTGTTATGTTTCACTCTGCTATTAGTCGATCACATGGTAGGCTTGTTTCTGCAGGTATTTCTGTTGGAATAAATAAGAGTTTGCATCTTAACTGGAAAATTATTTCATAGTAAATTAAGAGAATTCAAAGCATTAATCCAATGGCAAAATTATGCAGAAATAGCCTCTGTCTAGATAAAGGCCAGTCAAAATATCTGACAGTTTGATGAGAATAAACAGTTATTCTATTTCTTTGTTACAGTGGAGAATGGCAAGATGAGTTAATGAAAGCCAGATTGTCTTTTGCTATAAGTGTAGTAGGTGCGAATTGAGCTGAGGATGCTAAAGGATATTTAATGGGATTGCACAGGAGAGTCCAAGTGCTACCTAGTACCTTCTGTATGCCAAGGAGTAGACTCTAAGTGCAACTAGTGAGTAAGAACACAGCCAAGAAACGTGATACTTATGCTACTGTGACATTCAAGGAAGGATAAAAATGTCATTCTCAAGCAAGTACGGAAGGATGCAGTATTTTGCAGAATATGTTGAAGGCAAGCATAGGCTCCATAAAGACTATTACAAAATGGACTTTGGGTGTGTGCTGAACTAAAAAGTAAAAGCTATCTGTAAAGAGGCCTTAAATGAGCCAGATACATTCCATCATAGAATCACATCAGACAAGGAACCTCCATGGCTTACCCAGAAGAAGGTTAACGTAATTGGATAAGACACCAGATTCAATTAGGGAGAATTACCGGATCCTTACTGAAAGTTTATCTTGTTATCTCCAATATTTAAAATATAAATGTATAAGTTAGTGCACTGAAAATGATTCCCTGCCAGCAATCCACAGTTTAGCACCAACAAGATGGGGATTTAAATATATGAGAGTGTCTCTCTCCTACCTCCTCTGTGCGGGGCTTTTAGAATAATGATGTTCATGCTGTCTATAGGAGAGAGAAATCTTGATCTTTTTCTTAAGCCAATAACCAGTCTCTACAATCATAAATCCTATAGTTTTACCCTAAAAGGAGAGGGCATGTGTTATTTGAATGTTTTCGTCCCTTCAGAATTCATATGTTAAACCCTAATTCCCAGTGTGATGATATTTGGAGGTGGGACCTTTGGGAGGAGATTAGGTGATGAGGATGGAGCCCTCATAAATGGGTTGCACCCCTTTTAAAAGAAATCCCAGGGAGCTTCCTTGCCCTTTCTGTCTTGTGAGGACATTGCAGGAAGACAGGTCTCTGTGAACCCAGAAGTGAGGTCTCACCAGATATTGAATATACTGGCACCTTGATCTTGGACTTCCCAGCTTCTAAAACTATAAGAAATAAATTTCTGTTGTTTATAAACCAACCAGACTATAGTATTTTGTTATAATACTATAATGCCCAAATGGACTAGGACATTATATGTAGGATTTTGGGACCCCTGGAGTCCCACCAAAATCTATGTTAGTTTCCTAGGGCTTCCTTAACAAAGTACCACAAACGGGGTGACTTAGAACAACAGAAATAGAGCTACTCTATGACCCAGCAATTGCACTACTGGGTATCTACCCCAAAGACACAAATGTAGTGAAAAGAAGGGCCATATGCACCCCAATGTTCATAGCAGCAATGGCTACAATAGCCAAACTGTGGAAAGAGCTGAGATGCCCTTCAACAGACAAATGGATAAAGAAGATGTGGTCCATATATACAATGGAATATTACTCAGCCATCAGAAAGGATGAATATCCAACTTCTGCATGAACATGGATGGGACTGGAGGAGATTATGCAAAGTGAAATAAGTCAAGCAGAGAAAGTCAATTATCATATGGTTTCACTTATTTGTGGAACATAAGGAATAGCATGGAGGACATTAGGAGAAGGAAGGGAAAAATGAAGGGGGAGAAATCGGAAGGGGAGACGAACCATGAGAGACTATGGACTCCGGGAATCAAACTGAGGGTTTTAGAGGGGAGGGGGATGGAGGGATGGGTTAGCTTGGTGATGGGTATTAAGGAGGGCATGTACTGCATGGAGCACTGAGTGTTATGCGAAAACAATGAATCGTGGATCACTACGTCAAAAACTAATGATGTACTGTATGGTGACTAACATAACATAATAAAATAAAAATTTTTTAAAAAAGAACAACAGAAATATATCTTTCACATTCTGGAGGCTAGGTGTCCAAAATCAAGTGTTGGCAAGGGCCCCGTTCTCTCTGAAGGCCTTTCTTGTCTCTTCTAGCTTCCCGTGGTTGCAGGCAATCCTTGTCATGTTACCTTCTACTAATCTTGACCTGACCTTGCTAACTATACTAGATTGGTTCCTCCCAGTTCTGCAGTGAGGCCACCATGCATTTTCTTCTCCAAACCTTTGGTTTTACATTGCCCTGGGTTTTATCTTGAGGCTGATAAATTTTGAGATTAAATCTATAAGACACGAAGGCAGAACATACCAGGGTGAGAATATATTCCTTCCAGCGGTAATTTACCCAGCAGCTCGTTAACAGGGAAATTTGCCCAACTAAGCAATTTCTGTCGTCTTACACAAAGGATTTCTACCCCTCCCTGCCTCTGCTTTCTGATACACATTGTGACCCTGGGAGCAGTGTCAGTCCTATTCCTACTGTTTGCCAGCAGTGTGCCCTGTGCTTTACAGAGAGGTAAGTATTATCTCCATTTTATATGAAGGAACACATCATCAGAGGAGTTAGTGATGTGTCTGACATTACACAGGAACAGGTAGCAAAATTCAATATGGCTGATTCTCAAATCTCTTTCTATTTGAGAGAGATTTCTATTCTATTGCACCATTCTGTGTCATACCTTCTTCCTTAACATTTTTTGGGGGCACGTATTTATTTCAAACTTCCTAAGTAATACATGATGAAACACAGAAGTTGAACACACTAAGATCCCAAATCTCCCTGGCACGTCCTTTAGTTCACCAACACAGGGATACATGGAGCTTCTCATTATGAACAATTTAGGGTTTATCCCTCTGTATTTTTCTCCATGCATTTAACTGTGTAGACAAATATATTTTTTCTCATATTCGAGTGTTGTTTTTTCCTACCTAAAAAATGGATCATGTTATACATTTTACCTTCAATTTGATCTTTTTTTTTTTAGTTTGTATAATCATCTTTCCAGGCAAATCCTTGCAGAAGTAATTTGTTTTTTTAATGGTTACATGATTTTCCACAGAATGAATGGATTAGAAAATTTTCAGTCATTTATTGATGAGAAACTACATTTTTCCCATGTTTCTCTTGGTTCATTTGCTTGCTTTGCGCCATTATAAAGCATGCTCAAATAAATGTGTTTGTGCATGAATCCTAGTACTTTAATTTCTGTAAATAGATTTCCCAAAGCGAAAGTATACTAGTTTATTTACTTAATAGAAACTTCCAGTTAACCTTCCAAAAGTTTTGTAGTACTTCATTTCCGCATCAACAGTTTATCAGAGTACCCATTTCCCTATACCATTGTCAACACTAGATATAATCAATTTTTATTTTTTGCAAAGCTAAGGGTGAAAATGGCCTCCATTCATTTTTACAAGACTATTTTAAGTTTCAGCACAAGAGTGACCTCCACAGCAAATCCTTGTTTTGCAGTAAGGAAAAAAAAAATGTACATGTCTGGGTGTATGCATTTGTGTGTGTATGCACGCACACTTTCAAAAGACAAAATAAATTACCCTGCTGGAAGGTAAAGGAGACAAATGACTACTTAAACCCAAGGAAAACAACATATGTGATGGTTGAACAGCTGGAGTTTGACACGGGGTCCTTGTCTCTGAAATCAGGAAAATAATACCTGATTCTTAGCTACTACAAGGAGAGTAGGAAAATCAATGAATTCATATCTTCAGCACATCTGGACATCCTTGGGAAAAATGCTTTGGAAATGCAAGATGTTTTAGTTTTGTTCCATAGATTACATAATGCAATTTCAAAGTATGCACTACCTACCTTTTAAGGGACTCCAAAAATTTCACATTGCGCATAAAAAGAATCTCATTTAAAAATCCGTTGTGCTTATTATGTAAGTTACATATCATTACTAGATGCTTTTCAGCTTTGTTCTCATTGCAAGGGGCTGCTGCCATCTTCAATCTTACTCATTTCTGAATTTCATGGTCTGATTTCTAATTCTGATGTTCTTTAAGAGATACTGCATTCTAGTCACTGAGAGGGGGAAAAAAAAAAAAGGAAGAGAGATAGCTAAAAGGTCAAAGATATTCAGAAAGTGGGCTTTCTATGGGGATGTGGAGCTGTTCAGTTCAGTGTGAAAATACCCCTCAGGTAAGGCTGGTCAAGCAGGGTATTTCTAATTGTCCTGAATAGTGTGTATCTTTTGAACAGTTTTTAGCAAGCAAGGTGCGATGTTGCTGGTTTCAGGTAAAAGTCACCGGAATCGGTTTCTACAATAAAAAATAAACGTTGATTCACTAAGCGTGATTATGAAATATGTCACTTCAAATGTTCAGCCTGGAGTGGGATGCTCACAAGAGGGTTGGCCTGAAAGCAAATTAGTTGAACTGGTCTCTGCAGTGCCTTCTAATTGGTGAAGTGAAAATGACTCTCAGTTGTGTTGTTTGGTTTTGCTTACCACTTACCATTTAATCAGGGTTCTAGGGATAAAAATCCAACAAGTCATACCACAAATGCAATGTAATTGTGGGTGATACCTCTCAGGCTCTGTTTTCCAATATGTCTCATTGTATTTATAAATATTCAGAGAGAGCAAAGAAAATTTGTATTTACATCTGTAAGTATGAGTATAGTTTGCAGCCAGAGTTATCTCATCAAATTGCATCCGGTTGATGGTTATAAGAGAAAGGAACAGTCTCCAGAAGGATGAAAGTCGGGTGGTTTTTGGAATACCATAGCCAGGATCAACAAGAAGAGGATGGGTTTTGAAGGCAGAAAAATTTGAATTAGAACCTGAGGTCACTGCCTAGTCCCTGGGCCTGGGATTCTCTGTCTACAAGTATTCACATAGCTGATTTCCTCACCTCAATCTAGACTTTGCACAAATGTCACTTCAATGAGGCCTCCCCCATCTACCTAATTTTAATGGCAGGAAATTAGGATATGTTTCATTCACTGATATGTCTTAATACCTAGAACTGTGCCTGGAAAATAGTGAGTGCTCAAAAAATATATTTGGTGAATGAATAAATAGCTAAATCTAAATAACAGATTCTTGTTTAAGCCTTTCTCACTATTATGATGATGTCATGTGTGTCAATTGAGTTTAAATAAAAAAAGATGTACAGTCAACTATAAGACTTTTTTAAAAAATAAAAACACTATCTGTAGTAAGGACTTCGAAAATGAGGTGCTTCAATGGAATACATAATCTGTCCTTTTAAAAACTATCTAGAAAAGGGGGGCGCCTGGGTGGCTCAGATGGTTAAGCATCTGCCTTCGGCTCAGGTCATGATCCCAGCGTCCTGGGATCAAGCCCCGCATCGGGCTCCCTGCTCAGCGGGGAGACTGCTTCTCTCTCTCCCTCTGCTCATGCTCTCTCTCTGTATCTCTGTCTCAAATGAATCAATAAAAAAAAATCTTTGGGAAAAAAAAAATTAAAAAAAAACTATCTAGAAAAGGAATTTCCATCTTCCCCCTCAAGGATTTATCCAATGTGTAACCAATCCTTCATTTCTTTCAGGCGTCTAAGTTTTTTTCTTGTTTCCATTGACTGTACTTTTGTCTGGTTGATTCCTGAATGACATGCTTGGAGGAGTCTTTTCTCTTGTCTAGTCCTACTGGAGAAAGGATCTTTTCAGTCCAACTTTCCTGTTGACTTACATAAAGTAGATTCTTCTTTGGTTTCAGTCCAGAGGTTGACACTTTCCAAACCTCTCTTTAGAATTAGGGATGACGATAAGAAAGCAAAAGGTTGGGGCGCCTGGGTGGCTCAGTCATTAAGCGTCTGCCTTCAGCTCAGGTCATGATCCCAGGGTCCTGGGATCGAGCCCCGCATCCGGCTCCCTGCTCGGCGGGAAGCCTGCTTCTCCCTCTCCCACTCCCCCAGCTTGTGTTCTCTCTCTCTCTCTCAAATAAATAAATAAAAATCTTAAAAAAAAAAAAAAAGAAAGAAAGCAAAAGGTTTGCTGGGTGGTAACACCTGAGAAAGGAAAAGGGATGAGGGCCAACTGGGCAGAAGGAGCTGTCAGACCAGAATGAACCTAAGAAAGCCTCTACCATGAGGGCCTGTGGTGCAGAGATTACCTGCTAGATAAGTCTTAGTTTGGGCAGAATGGACAGGCCCTTGCGCCACCGCCTGACACAGCCATGAGGTGGAGTTGCCACAGGAAGAGAGCTGCCTCACCTCGAAAGCTGAGGGGGGTCCCGAAGCCACTGAGCACAGGAGTCCTTCAGCTCACCATTCTTGAAGGAAGCAGCTCTCCGGCTTTGAAGGAGAATTGAGCAGCGCATCTCCCTTTCACAGTATGAGAGCATTTGCTGTCCTAGCCCGACCCGCGTCTCCTCAGCACTCGCCCTCCCCCTGCATGTTGGTGACTCCCTTGTGCGGCACCTGTGACCGGTCACTGCGGGATTTCTCTGATGTGCTTGGCTGGTATGCACAGCAGGCCACAGGGGCTGGGTAATTGCGGTCTCAAGAACACTGCTCAGCCAGTGAGGAAAGGAATTGGAGGAAAAAATGACCCACTTTCCCCTCTGCTTAGATGGAACAACTCTGACATATGTCCTATACAGTCTTCCAGAGATTCCCCCAAGGGATTGAGCCTGAGCTGTGTGTGGTGTTAACCTGCTTGATAGCCTATATTGACTTCTTGCCCTTCCCTCATTTCTCATTGCTCTCTCCCCCTATCCGTGCTTTTTGGAATCACCTCCTAAATGAACTACTTAGACTCAAGTCCTGCTGTAGCATCTCCTTTCTCAGGGAACCTAGCCTAAGATCGGTACCTAGCTCTATGTGTGGTTGATAGCATTCTACCTAACTGACTACAGGTGAGACTGGGAGTCAGGAAACCTGGAGGATATTGAATAATCAGTCCCTATAATCCCAGGAATGTCAGATAACTTGGCAAAATTTATGCAGTATATTAGTGGGAATGTTAGAACCAGTAGTCCGTCAATTGATTTTGGCATAGTTGAATTCTGATCTTATAAATATGGGGCTGATGAGCATTTAAAAATAGACAAGGTACAAGCCCCCCAGTGTTTATACAATAGCCGTATTAGGAAACAACTCAAATGTCCAGTAACTGATGAATGAATAAAGAAGATACACACACACACAATAGAATATTACTCAGCCATCAGAAAGAATGAAATCTTGCCATTTGCAACAATGTGGGTGGAGTATTATGCTAAGCAAAATAAGTCAGAGAAAGACCAATACCGTATGATTTCACTCATACGTGAAATTTAAGAAATGAGCAAAGGGGAAAAAAGAGAGAGAGATAAGCCAAGAAACTGACACTTAGCTCTAGAGAACAGACTGATGGTTACTGGAGGGGAGGTGGGTGGGGGGATGGGTGAAATAGGTGATAGGGATTAAGGAGGGCACTTGTGATGAGCACTGGGCATTGTATGGAAGTGTTGAATCACTCGCTACATTGTACACCTGCAACTAATATTACACTGTATGTTAACTAACTGGAATTTAAATAAGAACTTCAAAAAATCAAATAAATAAAAATAGACAAGGGATGTTGGTTCTTTAGCTCTGTCTTGTGTGTTTCTTCTGAATACGATACATCACCTTCTGCTCTGGTGCTACGATTATGCTGCTTAATGTTCTTATGCCTTTGAGTTTTAACAATGCTTTCTTTTATTTTATCCCATTTTCCCCCCACAGTAATCTGGTCATATGACTAGAGAGTTGAGGCTCCATTTTACTATGAGTAAAATTAGGCTTAGGGAATGTAAATCTCTTCTTTTGCCATTGGTTAAATTGTTAGTAATTGGAAGAGGTGATACTCAGACCCAGATTTTCTTGCTCTAAATATAGTCACCTTGTCACTATATCTTGTGGGTTTCTCTCAGATCCACATGCAGGCCCAAGCCATCATCTTCCCTTCTTTCCCCTTTATTCCAGTTAGCATCATCGAAATTTTGTTCCCATGTATGTACATTTTTATACTGTCGTATTCACATTCCTCTGATATCTAGGTAGAACTAATACGTGGATAAATAGAAAGAAGAAACCTCCCAAGTAATACAAAATCTGAATTTCATTATTAGCTTTGCTGTTTCCTATGAAAACTTTATGCAGTGCTGCTCACAGAAAAATGAACGAATCCTTTGCTACTTGATTACTTTCACCTTATTTATTTATTTTTTAATCTAAGAAGAGTGTAGAAAAGCCACTTGAATAATTTATACCCTGGAAAAGAAATCCTTGAAAAGTCTTTCTACTTCAGATCTATATAGAGAAAAGCTATAATTATTTACTGCATACAGCCAACCCCGATAGGAATTTTGAAGAGTTTCCTCAACTGGCAATCTTTTCACTTCATCTCCAACTCCAATTATTTAGTCATATAGAATTTACTGCCTGCAGTGTATGCAAACAGGGTGGAAAGGTGGCAGAAACAAAGAATATTAAATTATATTTTTTGATAGGGAAAATATTAATTTCAAGTTTTTGTGGTGGAAATTTTTTTTTTAAAGATTTTATTTATTTATTTGAGAGAGAATGAGATAGAGAAAGAGAGCATGAGAGGGGGGAGGGTGAGAGGGAGAAGCAGACTCCCTGCTGAGCAGGGAGCCTGATGCGGGACTTGATCCCGGGACTCCAGGATCATGACCTGAGCCGAAGGCAGTCGCTTAACCAACTGAACCACCCAGGCGCCCCTTTGTGGTGGAAATTAATGAGAATTTTCTTCAGCACAAACTGAAATATAAGCAGCAATGAGTGGTGCAGATATGAGTAGAAAGTGAGGGATACTGATGAGAAGTCAGTCACTTGCATCCTTATTAGTGGGACAATTACACCTGACTGTGGAAGTGTGTGTTTAAGATCCTCATGGTCTGGACCCTAGTCAGAGCTGTGTAGTTGGGACTTGGGCTTGAGACTACGGCTGTGGGGAAGTCTCTTTTGACCTCCCACACTCCTTACCTTGGGAGTTAGCAACCCTAATATTCAAGGCTAAAGTCCTTCCAGAGAATATAATCTTCCTCTTAAATAGAGACCAAGGAAACCTGTGGGAACGGGAATATTCCATTCCTCTTAGAAAATTCAGGTCTGCGTTAACTGCTCTCCATCATTTAAGACCAGCAGTGGAGCTCAGGGAAATGACCAAGAGAACACATCTAAGCCGGTCAAGATAAAAGGGACCAGGGCTTCTTTAGAGCATTTCTTATGTCCTGACTGGCCCTGATGAAAGGTCTTCTGAGGTCCTACTGGTTTTGAATCCCTGACCGATAGCCCTGTCTCTGTAATAAATCCCAAAGAGAGCAGGTCATGTCAAACCCCTCCCATGTGGTATCTGCCTACCATTATTACCTTCTTACCTAATGGCCTAGGCAGTCTTTCTATACTCCTTTGGGTATTTCAGGACCTTTCACAAAAAGGGACCATGCTCAAAATCCCAAACAGAGAATTACTCACCCTACTGGAATAGAGAAGGTTCATATGTCTCCTCATCTTGAGGGCACCATTCAGTGTTATAGGCCATAGACACTTTACCTTGAGTTGGTCTGGCCAGAGAAGATGTAAAGAGTTTTCAGTGTAAGAAATATTAGGCCAAAACATGCTCCTCTTTGGCAAGTGATACTTACTGTAAGATAGACTTTTGCATGAAAAAGTGAGTGTATCTGCCAAAGGCTGAGTTTATGTCCAGAGCTGTCTGTAATCCAAGTGTGGCAGTCCAAAAAAAAAAAAAAAAAAAAAGAAAGAGATTCTGAAACTTGATCATAGCCTTCAGCAAAAGCAGGACATATCTGCATAAGTATCCCAATAACAACAATCTGGAATCTGGCCTTTTCAAGTATATCACTATAGATCCTATCACTGGGGGGTACCTGTGGCCCAAGTCAGTCTTCTCTTTCAACATAGCTTTACTTTTTTTTTTTCTCAATTGAAGTGTAGTTGACCCACAATGTTACATTAGTTTCAGGTGTACAACATAGTGATTTGACTACTCTTTATACTATGCTATGTTCACCACAAGTGTAGCTACCATACATCACTATTAAAATACCACTGACTATCTTCCCTACGCTGTATCTTTCATCCCTGAGACTTATTCATTCCATAACTGGAAGCCTGTATCTTTGACTTCTCTACACTCATTTTGCCAGTCCCCCCACCTCCCTCTCCTCTGGCAACCACCAGTTTGTTCTCTGTATTTATGGGTCTGTTTCTGCTTTCTCTTTGTTTGTTTTTTTGTTCTGTTTTGTTTTTCTGATTCCACATATGAGTGAAATCGTACAGTATCTGTCGTTCTCTGTCTGACTTATTTCATTTAGTATAATACCCTCTAGGTCCATCCATGTTGTCGCAAATGGCAAGATTCCATTCTTTTTGATGGCTGAGTAATATTCCATTGTATATACATACCACATCTTGTTTTTTTTTTAAGATTTTATTTAGTCATTTGACAGAGAGAGACACAGTGAGAAATGGAACACAAGCAGGGGGAGTGGGAGAGGGAGAAGCAGGCTTCCCGCGGAGCAGGAAGCCCGATGCGGGGCTGGATCCCAGGACCCTGGGACCATGACCTGAGCCGAAGGCAGACGCTTAATGACTGAGCCACCCAGGCGCCCCAACATCTTGTTTATCCATTCATCCATCAATAGACATTTAGGTTGCTCCCATATCTTGGTTGTTGTAAATGATGCTGCAGTAAACATAGACATACATATACCTTTTTAAATTAGTGTTTTCATTTTCTTTAGGTAAATATGAAGTAGTGGAATTACTGAATCATACAGTATTTCTATTTTTAACTTTTTGAGGAGCCTCCATACTGTTTTCCACAGTGGCTGCACCAGTTTGCACGTATGAGGCTTCCTTTTTCTCCACATCCTTTCCAACACTTGTTATTTCTTGTCTTTTTGATACCAGCCATTCTGACAGGTGTAAGGTGATATCTCACTGTGGTTTTGATTTGAATTTCCCTGATAATTTGTGATACTGAACATCTTTTCACATGTCTGTTGCCCATCCACATGTTTTCTTTGGGAAAATGTCTATTCAGGTCCTCTGCCCATTTTTATTGAATTATTTGCTCTTTTGATGTTGAGTTGTATGGGTTCTTTATATGTTTTGGTTATTAACCTCTTGTCAGATACATCTTTGCAAATGTCTTCTCTCATTCCATATGTAGGTTGCCTGTTCATTTTGTTGATGGTTTCCTTCACCATACGAAAGCTTTTCATTTTGAAATAGTCCCAATAGTTTATATTTAGCATAGGTTTACTTTTAAATGTTAATTCTTGAGAGTTCTCCAGGTGCCCTCACATACTTTACCTTTATTTCACCTCTACTCTATTAGGTAGGCATTCCAGGAACAGTTTTCACCATTTTAAAGACATAGAATCTAAGGATCATATTAGTTAAATAACTTGGCCTTCAATCACAGCTAATTAGATAGCAATGCTAGAATTTAAACCAACACTTGAACTAACTCCAAAATCCACTTTCTAGAAAACTGAGGTCCACATTTCTAAAACTAATTCACAGCAGAGCTCAGTCTAGAAACAGATTTCCAATCTTTAAGGATTATTTATGTTTCACATCAGAATCTCAGTATATTTCTGTATTTTTAAGTCTGGGAACATGATAAAGTTTTGAGTTATCATAAATGATAGTCATCAATGTAGTGTTCACAGAATTTACTCAATTAAATTATTGAAGACAAATATAGCATAACAGGTGATGTAATTGTACAATTTCAATGTGATAACCATTGAGCGATATCTCTGGCTTGAGGAAAAGGAACTTACTAGTTTGTCACAGCTTGATGAAAATATCCTCAAAGGTAATCAGTGTTTTTACCATGAGGTTTGTTGCTCACAAAGCAACCTTCTCTTACCAAAGAGGTTTTCCAGGATTTTGATATAGAGAAGGAGAGGCTAAGAGATTACTAAAACTTCTTCCCTTTTCTCTGCCTCTTTTTTTGTGCTTACAGTTTTTTATAAGGCTTTCTTTACATGAACAAAATCTTACAACTGAGACATAACCTCCACAAGAGAATTCAGCCACACAAAACAAAATTCCCATGATGGGATTGTAGTTCTGACAGAACCTCAACCTGTGAAATAGTATGATTTCATTTTTTATCCAGTCTTCCTCCAGATAAACATTGTCTGGTAAATTCTGCTCAGATCCTATCATAGATGGGGGTTATCATAGATCTTCTAAAGCAGACCAACTCCTACCTTCCTTCTGATGAGACCTAGCTAGTTTTTATTTTCAACTGCAAAGCAATGTTTCCTAGTGTTTTTAGACATACACAGGTTAATAGTGCTCTTGTTCTGTTTTGCATGAGATTCCATTAACTGTCAACTTCATTTGCCAGTGAAAATGTTCCAGGAGACCAAAACAATTTATGGTAAATTTTCTTTTATAGCACAGTAAATGATGGAAACTCAGCTGCCAGCCCACAAGAGGAAAGAGTTTTAACCGTTTAGCTCTGGTTCTAATGTGTTATAGGAAACATTGAAGAATCAGCAGAAGCTTTATTTAGCCCAACAGGAAAAAACACTAATATTTGGACTTCTTGTCATGTTTAATTTTAGTTTAGTTCAGCAAAGAGACGAGCAGTTACCTTAGTCAAAAGTTGTTTTTGTGCAAGGTTATTTTGATGGTCCTGGCGAAACCATTAAAAATAGTCTCACTTTCAGAAGTGGGAAAGGAAAAGGGCCTTATCAAACTTAGAAAACAGTTGCATTACTAAATCAGAATTTCAGTACCGTGTTAGATCTTTGGAAATTCTAGATAAAAATTCTGCTGGAAATAGAAAAGGCAAGCAAAGAACAGCCCCAAATGGACAGTAAACATATGCTCTTCCTGAAGTTAAGGAAAAAATAGTATCAGTTAAGCACACATTTTTATTAAAGGTTCCTATTTAAAATGGCCATGAATTTAAGAGATCTTTTTATATTATTGGAATCTCTGTTGGTTGGTCACTAATACAGTTGAAATCCACTTGCTGACTTAGTTTACTTCTCTGACTCTGGAACCTTCTATTCCTCCAACTGAAGTATGTAAGTCACAAATAGGCAATTTAATGGAAATGAAGTAAAAAGTTTTATCTCAAGGAAAATGAAAACTGACATTCACACACAAACTTGTACACAAATGTTTCTAACAGCTCTATCCACAAATATCCTGGAACAGCTGAGTATGTAAACAAACTGTGGTAAATGGAATACTCAGCAATGACAAGGAACACAATACTGCTGCATGCAACATCATGGATGAATCTCAAGGTCATTATGCTGAATGACAGTTGTTAATCTCAAAAGATGTTGAATAGGACTCCATTTACACGACTCTCAAGTGAAAACCATGGTGATAGAAAGCATATGAATGGCTGTCAGGAGTTAAGGGTAGGGGAGTTGTTGCAAAGCGGCAACATGGGGAGGAATTTTTGTGGTGATGTTACAGTTCTGTCTTCTGACTGTGAGGGTGGTTCCATAAATCTGTACATCTATTACCCTTCATAAAACTCTATAACAAAATAAAAAAGTCGATTTTACTCTGATGATTTAAAAAATACAATTTATTATAAGGAGCAGTGAACAAGATTTAAAAAAAATTTTTCACTACCTTTCCTTCTTCTGGAATCCCATGAGAAGAATTTTACTATTGGAAGCTGAGAAAAAATTCTTTTCCCTTTCGATATCTTGGGCCTCTCCCAGCTAAAACTGGCTTATTCTTCTTCAGGTCAAATCTGGTGGTGATGATGATGATGCTGTCATCTAGTATTCAATCTGTGCCCCACACTATTCTGAGTCCTTTACATGCATCTCTACATTACATATTCATCGCAGCCCTGAGAAGTTGGTCTTATTAGGATCTCCATTATACTGTGGAGAAAACTGAAGCATGGAAATGTTAAATAATTTCCCCCAGATCCTCAGCTAGTAAGGTGCTGACTTCAAGTTCAAACTGAGGCACTCTCACCGTAGAACCTGTGCCCTCCGCCGTGTTTTGGTGGTACTACTTTCTAAATTCAAATTACGAATACAGAGTCTCTATTCAAACCACTTGGTTTGACTTCATATCTCCAAACTTTTGTAAAGGCAAGAGACACACATCCATCAAGTGTTTTCTTTCCCCCTTTAGCCCCACTTTCTAGTCCTTCTTTTTCTGAAGGTGTATTAGCAGAGCTCAACCATTTTAAAAGTTTATAGTTAACTTTCTGAGGATATTGTCTAGACCTAAAAAAGAGACCATCTGCTGTCTTCCTATTGCTAATATAGGTTAGATCTTCAAACACCTGGTCCCAGAGACACAGACATATTGCTTTTTGTGATTTTTTTTTTGTGAGGAAACATTATGTATCATTGTGAGAGGTTCATGTGAATATAACTTGTCCTAAGCTGGCAGAATTAACTAATCTTTTCTCCTTATCATTTGGATAAACGCAAGACAACTCACTTTTGGATCTGTTCAAATTCCATCAGCCTATTATTACCACTGTGTATTTAACTGAAGTAGGATGTTTAATATCTAAAGAGAAAATACTGCATCATAGAAAAAGTATCATTTATTTTAGATCTTAAAATTCCCTCCCCCAGTTTTTTTTTAATTGATACTTAAATCATTTTCATTTTATCATTATTCAACTGGTCAAACACAACTACTCTCACCTTGCTTCACACTCCAAAAATAATAAAAAGGAGTACAAAGTGTAAAATCATTACCAAGAGTAAATCTGTCATTTGGTCCCCAAGAGAAAAAATTTATGGTTGCACATTTCCACCACAATGATGTATAGCTCGTGTCTCAGCTCGTGGGTCCAAAAAAAAAAAAAAATAGAGCCAAGCAACTCATCTGAAATAATATAGAAAGGCTCAAGAAATGATAGGAATTTGAGCTTCAGGATGCGGTAGCGAGCCATGGAGGCAGGAAGAAACAAATGTCACAGAAATGAAAGGTAGGGAAAAGGCAGGAGGGCAGATAGAGGCAGCTGAATGACAAATTGGCAAAGCCCACTAGGGACACCTCAGAACAGGCTCTATAACTGGAGGCTCTATTTGGGGGATGTTACTTTTGTAAGTGGAGAAATAACACAATGACTATAACCCATTTGATCAATTTGGGTCACTATATGTATAGTTTGTTAGTATCAAGTAAGCTTCCATGGGAAGTTCTGAGAGGTTTGGCTGCCTCACGCATGCTGGGTTGAGAAGGGTGGGAGACACTCAGTATTTCTACGAGCCCCGAAGAAAGAGATGGTAGAGACATACTTGAGGAAAAGTGCATGATGTCACTCCCCTGCCTGCAACCTTCTGATCGCTTCTCATCACACTTAGAATAAGACCCAAATATAACAGATCAGTCTAGCTGGCCGAGATCAGAAATGAGATAGCCTATTGTATAAAGGCATTTCTAGAAAGACAAGAAAAAGAATGTGGAAACAGTTGCCTTTGACAAGCCTACTTCTAACTGATTTCCAGCCCAGCAATGTGGTACTATAGAATAGTTCAAACGACGGTTCTTACTGTATCAAAACTAAAATATTAAAATGATTAGCCCACTACTTGATTTGATGTTTACTCATCAGGATTCTCAAGAATGAAAAATTTTCAAGTAAATGCTTCTCTACTAACAGCTCCCAGATTTTGTCATTCTATCAGAAACGTATTCCTGCCAACAGTGTAACCCATTTCTAGTTCTTTTTTTAATGTAGCCTTTTGAATTTATACATAGTTTTTCACAGAGTATTGACAAGGAATGTTGGCAGAAGAAAGAATCCAGTTCCTGTTAATTTATTTCCTCATTTTGTAGAATATCAGAGAGTGCTTCTCTCTATTCCTGAAAGCATGAGGTAGAGAAAGAGAATCTCTGCCCCCTTGGCCTTTTCCTACAGCTTTTGAGCATTGAAACCCACTTTGTAGGAGGGGGATTATTTTCTCATGCTGAGTTTCACAAACACCACGGGACTCCTCTACTTCCTCCTGGATCCACATCAAACCCTAGCCGAAGTCTTTTCCATGCTGTAAACATTTGCCATGCAGCATTTGCACGCCACGCATGACCTGAAACACTGCTCCCCGCAGAAGCACAGGCAGGAAGGAAGGTTCACGTTTGTGATTCAGAGAGGGCCACAGAATAGTCTCAACTTCTCTGACACTTTTTTTCCTTCTCAAATATACCCTAACTCTGTAGACTTTATATTCTGTCATGAGCCAACAGAAATAAATGCACGACATGATGAAGGTTGAATCGAAAAGGAAGCCTCCCACACTTGTTCACTATTGGTGGGAGAATAAACTGATATATCCTTTCTTTCTTTTTTTTTTTTTTTTAAAGATTTTATGTATTTATTTGACAGAGACACAGCGAGAGAGGGATCACAAGCAGGGGGAGAGGGAGAGGGAGAAGCAGGCTTCCTACGGAGCAGGGAGCCCAGTGTGGGGCTCGATCCCAGGACCCGGGGACCACGACCTGAGCCGAAGGCAGACGCTTAATGACTGAGCCACCCAGGCACCCCTGATATATCCTTTCTTGAGGGCAATTTTGTAGCATACATCCAAGGCCCTTAAAAATAGCATATATTAACCAGAGAGTCTCACTTCCAAGAATATATCCAAAGGAGATAATCAGACAGTTGAAAAGATGGATCTTTCAGTACATTCATTCCAAGGTTATTTATGATAACAACATAGAAATAGTCAACTGAATGCCCAACAATAAAACTTCTTAAATAAATGGCACTCCCGGAAAGGATAGTTTGTAGCCAAGTAAACAGCTGATGCAGATCTATTTATCTTGACATGTAAAGATGCTCATAATATATATCATCAAATTTTAAAAATTATTAAATAGAAATGTCTGTTGCCATTTGAGATTTTAAGTTATATAAACATGATGTAATTGCATAGAAAAAGATTAAAAAGGCTATATGTAACAAAATGTTATGTGTACGAAAACATGGTTGTTATTAGGTACTGAGATTATGAATTTTTGTTTTTTCTTAATTTTTATAAGAGAAATACATTCTGTGATGAGAAAAGTGATAGCTATTTCTGTTTGGAAGAAAAAATAACTGGGAGAAAAAAAGGAGTGATTGCTTTTTCTGATTCCCAGTGATAGCAGTCCTTTTCCTAGCAGTTGAGACAGAGATAGATCATCAGGTTCTGCTACTTCCTATCAATAAGATGGCTCTGGGAAGCCTTTGTAATGGTCAGGCCACAAGCAAAAAGCCCCAAGGGATATGGATTTGGAAAAAAATCTGGACTAGCCAATGGCCCTTAGGAGTTTGGAGCATTTGTGTCCGTTCCAAAAGCTATTGCTTAGAGCCAGAGGTCCTTAGTGTGTGTGGGGTGGTATGGGGGTGGCGAGCTTCCTGAGTGAATGAATGGCATCTTGGAGGCCTTCAGAGCAAGGATGAGCTCCAGTGAGCCATCAGGCCCTCAGGAGCATGTGGTTTTGCTGAAAGATCCTTAAGCTCCTTCCCATGGGACTTCACGCTACACATGCATGCAAGTGCGCTCATAGAATTTCAGTTGTCAGCTGTGGATAATACTAAAGGGAGGTGAAAATGACACTTTTCCTGTGTCTATGTTAGATATGGGATTATAAAACAGGCTGATCGTTCTTCTTGCATGAAAGTCCTTTGCATGCATCAAAACAGATCAGTGATTATTTCAAAGCCGCTTAATCAAATATAAGGTTAAAATAAGTAGCTTTTTAGCTATTTAACTTATGTTGATGCATTTTATCCTAACATTACTTCAGAGATAACTGTGTAAAACTTAAGGTAGGAAAATTAGTAATATTCCTATAAAAGCAGTTAATTACCTTTCAAAACATTTGAAGAGGCATCCCATGAAGTCAACTTCAGTCATTTTTTAAGAGTCAAATTCAATCTAGAAATCTCAAACTCACTTTTTCTTTTCTGAAGGTAAAGTTCATGAAAAATAAGTCTGTTCCAAAAAAATTAACTTGGCAGCTTTTTTTTTTCTTCAGAGATATAAAACTTAGTGTTCTTAGATATAGCAAGTATTTGTATGCGTCATATAGCTTAGGATTAAATAATACTTTTCATTCCTCACTTACCACATACCCTAAAATCAATATAGGGTTGAAACAGGAAAATGCCAATATTTGGCTAAAACAACAGGCAAAATCATAACTTTCTGGCAGAATAAGTCAGTGTTTGTGTTAGAAGGATCTTTGAAGGAACACATAAACCTAGCCAGAATTACTTTTGGTTACAATAATATATTTTATACTCCATTCATAACCTGTCATCTTAACTACTTCTAAACCCCCAAAGAATCCAGTCTGTTTTATAACCTCAATTTCAAGGAGAGTATTGGGGAGGAAGGGGCAAAAGTAGGGACAATGGATGGTCCTATAATTAAGATTATTTCTATATCATCTAGAAGGCAGAGTAACACCTTCTATTATAGGAAAGAGATTTGAATGTGACTTTACAACGACAATTGGCATTTCAAAATGACATCCATTTTGCCTACAAGCGTAAACAGAACCATGCCTTGGGAAGTGTGACCCAAGGCAAATTGCAGAGTGAGGTTTTCACAAGCCCTTCCTTGCATGGGCAGCAACAACATCCTCCCCCCACCTTTTCCCAGACACACACATACCCACCTGGCACAGAGCGGTAGATTGGGCCTTCTCCCAATCCATCAGTTCTGGTTCTGAATAGGAAGAAATAATTAGGTTGTCTTGATAATCTGCTCATCAACAGACATTCTTTACAGTAAAGCTTATTTCTACTCTGTATATTCAGTGCTAGAACTATAGAGTCAGTACTGTAACTATAACTCCCTGTACTGTGCCTGTCTGTAATGAGATTTTATCTGCAAGCTCATTCATTTCTGTAATGAGCTTGCAGATAACTGAATGTATTAAGTTGTGTGAAATAATGTCACTGAAACCAAGAAACTGGACAGGAGACCAGCTTTCAGTTTCAGGTCCCTAGATCTTCTCTTTCAGTGTTTTTGTTTGTTTGTTTTACAAAGCACTTACCATTATTCCAACATGACATTTTTCTTGGAGTTCAGTAAGAACCCGGTTCAAAGTGACTTTGATTCTCAAGCATTTGGGGTCAACTCTGGACAAGGAAGCCAGCTGCATTGGCTCCAGCTTCTGTTTATCTTGAGGAATGACAGAGAAGCCCCTTGTTGTGTGTGGCTCATCTTCTGCTCGGTGCAGAGGGAAGATGATCCAGACCCCGCAGGTCCTTCAGAGCGGCTGCAACCATGGAGTATGCTGGCCACAGGTGCCAGGCCTCTCACCATTGCCAGGAGCCAATCTTTTGGTGAGGGTTGGAGCTCCTGTGGAGTTCGGTGTGGTCACCCTGGGCAGCAGATATCACTGGGACACAGATGCCCCTCTGAGACTGACAAGAGGACTTTTATCACATGGGTAAAAGAAGAAACATCAGAGGTCTCCAGATCACTGTGCCATTTTACAAATCTCAAAATTTCACCAGCCTTGCCTTTATTTATTTATTTTAGAGACAGAGTGAGAAAGAGCAGGGGGAGGGACAGAGAGAGAGAAATGCCAGCAGGATCCCCGCTGAGTGCAGAGCCCGAAGCGGGGCTCAGTCTCACGACCCTGAGATCATGACCTGAGCCAAAATCAACAGTCGTTCGCTTAACCGCCTGAGCCACCCCAGGGCCCCACCTGGGGACATTTTTGATCATTACAACCTGGGGAGGTGAATGGGGTTGCTCCTGGCATCTAGTTGGTGGAAGCAGGGATGCTGTTAAGCATCCTACAGTACATAGCACAACCTCCCATCACAGCACATTATCCAGCTCCAAATGTCAGGAGTACTGAGGTAGAGAAAATGAACTGAATAAAAACACTGCAATATTTGTATTCTTGTCATTTGTACTTTTCCTCTATGTAGAGGGTCAAATAAAATCTCCAGTACCTAAAGTATCCCTTTAAATGAAACTAAAAAATAATCTTGTAGAATTAAATAATCAATGAGGACCAAAATGCAAACAAGTAAACAAACAAACAAAAAAACTGTCAAATGTGGATAAACTCTTTCAAGCTCTTGGTACATGCATCATATAGCTATTGTAGAATGATACAGATAAAATTCTTCTGCTTTCCCAGCTGGCCTCTTAGTTCTCTCTCTAAAATGTCCCTTCACCACGTCTGCATTATAACCTGAAAACTAGCCTAAATTTGCTCCTGGCATTTGTGGTTAGTAAATATGTAGTAAAGAAGTACAAACACTTGAGTTGTGAAAAACAGCGACTTTCCACACACGACTCCAGTGGAAACAATTGAAGGACTAATTTTTACTGCTAATTTTTAAAATGATTTCTTGTATATCGTCAGCTCTGTTACTGGGAATAAATGAAACGTTCACAGCCCAGGCTGCATGTGCCCATCTCCGCTGGGCTGAGCCCGGGACTTCTCGGCAGTCCTTTCCCAACCATTCTGTTTGTAGGCATGCATTTCCTCGAACTTCCTCGTGCTTGTCCCCTGTTCTTGTGACATAAATTCATCTTTGTCATTCTCAGCTGAAATATGCAAACCTCTTGCTGATGTCATCTGGGAAATAGATGACCTTGTGGCTAAATATATACTGCATGGCTTTGCAGACTGTCCATCTTCAGATTTAGGACTTAGTCTTTGGCATGTTGGGCTTGTCAGTTTCACAATTTAAAAAGGAAGTGTTTCCAGGACAACAACCCTGCCTTCTGATGAGCACATGATATTTTTTTTCCATCTTAGTGACGACTTGACTTCATTTTATACATTTGAAAATTCACGAGTAACAAAGCACAAAAATCTGCCACTGTTCTGCAGCTTTTCACTTGTCTCTGTTCTAAGCATAGATATTTTTTACAGTAGGTCCAGGTAGACAGATGATAGCTTGATTGTCTTCAGGAAAATTCAAATTTGTGTGAAAACACAGGCAAAAGTGTGTAATTCAAAACAGAACATATTTCCTCATCATGTAAGAATACTTTCTAAAATTGGAATTAATGTCATATTTTTTTTCTTTGTACTTTTGCCTTAACTTTCCTCTTAATGTTTTCTACCTTAGTTCTACCTAAACTTCCTAAGCTCTTAAAATTTTTTTTACTTCAGGGAACATGGCAATAGAGGCTCTCCAAAATGTCACAGACATTGTCCTATTTGGTGCTAAAACATGTTCAAATGTAATGATGATGGTCAAAACTGAACCTTGTTAATTTAAAGAGCAAATTTACTGATAGAATGAAGATTGAAGAAATAGACTGAGCATATTAGAATTTACTGACAACCAAGAATTAGCACAACACTGAGGAGGGTACATGTATTTAAAAGAGACAACTTGATATTAATATATAAAATTAACTTTTTTTTTTTTAAGATTTTATTTATTTATTTGCGTGAGAGAGAATGAGAGACAGAGAGCATGAGAGGGAGGAGGGTCAGAGGGAGAAGCAGACTCCCTGCTGAGCAGGGGAGCCCGATGCGGGACTTGATCCAGGGACTCCAAGATCATGACCTGAGCCGAAGGCAGTCGCTTAACCAACTGAGCCACCCAGGCGCCCTATAAAATTAACTTTGGACAACTTGATAGTAATATATAAAATATGTTAGAGGTTAAAAGAAGTTAGGATATCCTGGTGGGCTCACTTGGAAATGTTTTTTTTAATCAAGGAATTCCTACTGGGTATCTATGCTTGGCTAAACAGTATGCTAATCACTGCAGATAGAGGAAGGAATCAGGCATCTCCCTACCTTCTGAGCTTCTCAGGGTAGACATTCAACATGCAGGTGCCTTAGCACTAGAGGTGATAAGACAGAAGCATGTACTGAGTTCATTGTGATCAAAGAAGCAGTCAGTTCTTCTCCTGGGAGGTCAAATGATAGAAAAGTATGACTAGGATATAATATGGAAATATACAGAAAGTCATTTTATGTTTAAAAAATTAAAAGTATATATGCATAATAATTATAGCTATGAAAAATATTTTTAAACGTATGCACAGAGTTCTGAAATTTAGTGGGTCAATTTTATCCTTGTAAAGTTGTCTGAATTTATAAGGTTTTAATTACCACTGAGAAAGAAAGCCACTTATATTCCCTTTAATCATTTTTTCAGTCCTTAAAATAATCCTTTCTTACATATACTCTAAGGTAGAGGGGAAATAGAACTAACTCTTTGAGAGGCACTGTGCTCTGAGCTTTATATATTTATGTCAAATCCTTTAATTCTTTCTTCAATTCTGTGATTTAAAAAAATACTTATAGAAATAAGGAAACAGAGGCATAGAAGGATTACATAATATATGCAAGAAAGAGGAGTCCAGTTGACCCTGAAGGCTACTATTCTGAAGGCTACTATGTTTGATATTATAAATCTGACTCATTTAAAATAAGGATTAGTTTCCCTAAGATGAAAACTTCATTAATGGTTATTTTTAAGGATTCAGAAGCTACTTTTCTGCGTATGTCATTATAAGTCATATTTAGTTCAACAGGATTTACTGAGCACTTTTTGTGAGCTCTGTGCATATGATCTTCACATTACTTGCCGTAAGTCCATAGGTACAAACAACCTATCGTATAATTTATTTAATATTTTTAGCTGACTTGGAGTTTAACGTAAATAAATTTATTTTGAAAGAAATCTTGATAAATATGGATTCCTTGCCATAGTTACAAACTAAAAGTAGCAGTAAACTACATCACTCTTTTTTTTTAAATTTTTTTTTTTTTTTTAAATATCCTTTCCTGTGCTACCTAAGGCCATATAAGATTCCACTGACTGCAGTATTTGCATGCTAGAATTCTGGAAGCAAGTTCCTCTCAACATGGGTAATCAAATTAGCTCTTAGCACAGTGCCTCTGTAACTTATTTTACTATGTACTCCACAAATAGGCATTTTTTTTTAGACTATAAAACAGATGATTTCTCAGAACAAATAAATTGGGTATAACTTTACAAGAGTCATGGCAATTTTATTTATTGATTTATTTAGGGTTCTGGTAAATAAATCAAAAGATAAATCCAGAAAGGCGTCCACTAAGAATTGGCCTTGAGCTAGGTTATAAAGCTAGCAACTTGTCCTTGTGAGCCCCCCACACCAAGTACCTGTTTTTTTATCACCACCCTAATTCTCAACTCAGGCCATGTTTTCCCTTTACAAGTGTCCTCCCTGCTCTCTTGATCTCCTAGGGATCCTTTTTGCTTTTCATAGCCTTGTGGAAAGAATTTGAAACTCATTCACACTAAGCTGATAAGAGCTTAAAGGTTTGTGTCTCCCAGGGACTACTGCCTTCAGGAAGGAGGAAAGTCAGCCGTTGAAAATCAAGTGCAGTGTGTTTGGGTTTGACTCACCCACAACCACCCTCAACACCCTCAGCCCAAGACACTTGACAGCTACTTGATACTGAGCAAGTTCTATCACTTCTCTAAGATTCTTTCCTTCTTGGCGAAGAAGGAAGGGTATTTCCTTCCTCTTAGATTTGTTATGGGACCTTAATGAGGTAATGTAAAGTGCTTAACATTGTGCCTGACTCAAAGTGTGAACTTCATAAACAATAACTGATATTATTCTTATACTACTGGTTTCCACCAAAGAGGACAATTCGGCCCTACCCCTAAGTAAAAATCAGAACATTCTGTAAACTATAGGTGGAGCCTGATAGCATTATGCTGTTTAGCGAGTGTTTGTTTACAACCAGCTTTGTAATTGGTCAAGATACTACTTTATTTCCTGACAAAAGTGACAGGATTAACAGAAATGACTTAACGAGGTTGTGGGAGCACTAATCAGAAGGGAAACACTTCGAACCTGTTTTACTCAAACAGAGGAGTCACGAAAACAGGTTTAAAAACAAAAAGTCATTCTTCCCCCACCTCTAACCATCTCTGCCTAACATTGGTCTTCCAAGTTTGGCTACAGAAAAATGCCTTGCTTTCTGCTTTCTCTTCTGCTGTCCTGTAAGGGCTGAGCACACCTTTTCAATTATTTCTTATAGGACATGTAATTAAAAAGGTTACTGTGACTGATGTGGCCGAGCTAAAGCTTTGCTCTTACTCTGCTTCAGTTATGGGAGGACAACCCTGAGGATCTGGAAAATCTGCAAAAGGTTAGCTTTGTTCTTGAAGAGGAATGGAGAAAAAGGTTGTGATCTGCACATGACGTGCATTATTTCCTGAATGAGAAGGTGTTTATTCAGATTCCTTCCGTGGGGTTCTGTTCCAGGGTTATCAACTGAGAAAATCATCTCCAACGGTTGTTGCTCTTGTTTGGAGGGATTCCCCTCCCCTCCCCGGGGTGAACTCTTTTGAAAGCACCTGCTGGGTGACATGGGAGAGAAGGTCATGAGAAAGTCAACAATGTGACAGCCGTTTCCTAAGCCATCCTGATCTTATCCTAGAAGATGGATCACGTTCTCTAGCTGAACTTGTTATAAATAGCAGTTAGCAGGAGCTGATAGTACTAAGAAGACATCAGACTTAGCATAGGATTGACAGTTCGGATCTGTCCCATGGACTCTTCCTAAAAGCTGGTTCCTATCTTGGACATGAGTGGATTCAAATACTATCGCACCCCCTCACCCCCATTTCTAGGCTATCTTTTGCTTCCTCAACCAGCCAAGAAAGTCGAGTAAGCTCGACTTTCTGTAGTTTGTATTGCAGAAAACAATAGATCAAATAGGTTTTCTATTTTAATTAATACAATTTTTCAAATTATATTCGACCTTATTCGACACAGCCCCCAAGTAGTGTGTATCCGTCATTGACTGGCCCCACCTGTTGGAGATTCACTGGCTCAGAGGTTTTAGACTGGCCTCTGGGATATGATTCTTTCATTCTATAGAAGGTCGAAAAGCCAAGTTTGTTTAAGAGATCAGTTTCCATCCCAGGTTCAGCATAAAAGGATCTGAATATTCAGGATGAAGAACAAACCCATGTGCAGTTTTTTTTCTGATCATCCTAACATTTCCTGTCAATGCAAAGGACTACCAGCCATCACAAATGCATGACCAAGCACACAGGAGTCAGCATAGACCAGAAGTTTCTATCTGAAAAATCCACTAGGTATTAGCGTCCATGAAATGTTAAAAGATTGTTTTTACAGTAGTATTTGATAATGTAGACACGATTATTTCTTCCTTCAGTTTTGTGCCTCAAGAACATCTCTAATGTTTAGCTAATAGAAGGATTCGAATTTTGCAGGAATTGGAGAAGATGTGGCTAAATCTCATTTGACAAGAATTTTTGAACACATATCCTGTGCTATATTTTGTTCAGAAGAGCGAAATGTCTTGCTTCCTTCGAGATTCAGCACAGTGGAGAACTTCTTAACTTGAGGAAAATGATAATGGACCAAGAAGAATCCTGAGGTCCTTGCTGATAATATTTTTAAAAAGTGTAATCATTGCTGTGTGGTTATAGGAATCTTTTATTTTATTGGAAATAGATATAAGTTTACTGGAATGAGCTTCATTTATATTAAAATCCTATTAGAGCTTTAGTACCTGGAAAATATCTCTGAGCCTTAGTTTCATCATCTAAAAATAGATGAACTTTGAGCTTCCTTCTAGCTCTATTATTCTATAGCCATTATTACGTATTTCTAAAATTTACAGACCAAAGTGGATTACTTGACTAGAAAATACCTGTTATTCCTCTCAAAGCTACACATGCATACATACTGTGGTGATATGTTTTAGTCAGGGGAGTCCTAATTGTGAAGAGTACATCTTGTTCTTATTCCTGTCACAAGGATTCTGAGGTAAGTCACTGCAGTTGTCAACAACAAACATATGTGGAACCCCCAACACGTATATGGCATTTAAATAGATGCAGGTTCAGATTATGGCATTAGGGAGGGCACAGGCGTGCCTATGTCTGAGACCTTCCAACACTGCTGCTCGCCCCCAGCCCTGCCAGTGCAGGATGGTGAGGGAGACCCCACCCTCTGACCTTATCAGAGGCCTTCAACCTGGGAGAATGGTTATTCCCAGTCCCATTGTTTTGAACTTCCTGATCCTACTTGCTCCCTCTGACTCACCAAACATGAAATCATAGCTAAGGAAGCTTCAAAGGACCATGGAAAGCCCTAGACACACACAGTTTAAATGATAAAACGGTGTCAACCGCGAGACTATAAACAAGATCATGGCGTTCATCATGACAGCTGCCCTGTGTAAAGACCTACCCTCCAAATAAAGCTGGGATTCCTTAGGCTGCTTCCTAAAGCCTTCCCAATCTAGACCCACCCACTTCTTCCATCTGCACAAACACGATGCTCCAACAATACCGCATTCCTTATACTTCTCTGTACGTGACAAGCTTGTTTCTAACTTTTTCCTTTCAAATTACATGCTATCATATTCCTAGCATGCCTTCTTCATCTTCCCCTTCCACCTGACAAAGCCTTCTCCTCCCGTGAAATCAGCTGAAGTGCCGCATGTTCTGTGAAGCTTTTTCTGATAACCTTGGATAATGTTAGTCATGCCCTCTCTCCTACTAGCTGTTCACATTTCCACCAAAACCTCTGTTATAATTCTTGGTTGACATGTTTCTCTCTGCTACCAGATTTCGGGCTCCTTAAGGGATCGCCCTTTGTTTTATTTATCTCTGGATCCCCGAGGCTCAAAGTTTGTCAAGTCATGGCTCCTGCCTCAAAGCAGAGATATCTTTAGTAGGAGTGTGTGTAATTGAGTAAAGGATGGTGGGTAGTGAGCTTGATCAGTCAATTTGAGCCCAACTGGAGAGCTTTAGGGAGCCCCAACCTGCATCCAATTAGTGAGAGATGCCAAGAAGCGGATCCCATTTCATTGCTCTTTCCATTAATGGTGCTCATAAAAATTAAACAATATAGAAGGAATGGAAGTTAGTACTTTCACACCATGTGTTTTGTTTCTCTGATATATGTTGGAGGAAGAATTGGGGTAGTAGAATCATCAGGTAAGTTGAGGGGTCTCCCAGGCCCATTTGAGAGGACACAGGTTTTTAATCTTCAGATAGGCCACAACTGAAGTTATAAATGAAAACACAAAGCAAAACAAAAACCTAGGTCTTCTTCATTCACTTAGTCCAGCTCCATGGATGTATGGACAAGAATGTATGGGTGAAAAATTAGAATCATTCCTGTCTAATGATCCACAGGTACCTTTTCAGACTTGGCAGAACTTCAGTAGAAAAAGTGAGGTGGAAGTGAAGGTATATTTTTTAAAGTAATGAATACTGGTTGCTGTAACAAGCACCCCCTAAATCTCAACAGCATAACACAGATTGCTGTTTCCTCTCACATCAAGGAGGGAGAAGTGGGGAGCTCTGCTCCAAGTGAATGTCCAGCTAGCAGCACATGACTGATGAGGGGAAAGCTTTTAGATGATGGGCCTGGAAATGTTGCCTATGGATTTCCTCACATTCCTTTCCCCAGAAAGCAATACGAAGCCCCCCCTCCATCAGCAATGGGGGTGGCTTAGCTATTTCTAAAAAGAGGAGAACCCATAATTCTCTCACAGAAGAAAGTACAAAGGGAGAAGAAGGGAAGGGGAAAATCAAAAATCAGAGTAAATGGCGAGGTTGGCAAAGCACTCAGGGAGAAGTTTGCCCTCTCTGGGCCTCTCTTACACAGAGCACCCTTTACCTTAGATGATCACCCAGCTGAAGAGTGGAATCTCTATAAATATGGAGCATATAGATATAGGTGTTCTGCTTCAAATGTGTGTGGGAATGTGTGTGGTGTGGTGTGTGGGTACACATATGGCATAGTTGGGGTCCAGAGTGTGAAAAACGACAGGAAATAGTGAAAAGCATAGATTAAAATACACTTACATCAGCCGTATACTTTTAGCAAACCCTCATTTCTTGTTATATTCAAGTTATCCGGGCCTTGTACTACAAATACTTCCCATACAAGCCCTTTTTCTTTCATGGCCTTTTAGTTTCAGGCACACACTATTTCTTCTGCCTCTTCCAGTCAGAAAAAGCGGTGATTAATTCTCACCTGTTTTCACCCACCTCTCCACCTTCTTCCCCTTCTCTTTCGGCCAACTGCTACTATTTTTAAAAGGTCTTAGCAACTTGTACTTACTTCTGCGCTAGCCCTTACTGAATGATAATTGTTTCGCTTGTTTACCTTGCTGAACTGTGAGTTTCCTGAAGACCAGCTCTTCTTGCATGCCCAGTGCCTCACAGAGCTCCAGGCTTATAAGTTAACATGACCATATACATTACGAACCAGACAGAGAAATTTCTGAGAGGAAGGGTGAAATACTAATAATTATGTGAGATGGCAGGAGTAAACGCAGGCTCTCCCTGGCAAATAGGGACATCGAAACTCTATAAATAAGTGTCGAATGAGGAGATAAGCTCTCCTCTGGCCATCCTTTTTTTTTGTCTGGCGATGGCCATCCTTTTTTTTTTGTCTGGCGATGGCCATCCTTTTTTTTTTTGTCTGGCGATGCTTTATCTTTCATCTCCGTGACTTAGAGCCATGACTGGTGGGTCGTCCATATGTGATAAGATTTGTTGAAGAGTTGAAGGACTGGGAGAAGACAAAATCTGTGACAGTTCTACAAGCTGCTGGTCTTGCTCAAGGAGAGAGCCTTGTCTAAAGCCCTTTAACCATTTGTCTTCTCACATTTCCATCCAATATGTTCCTTCAACAGCTTCGTCTAATATGGTGGACCTCCCAGCGTATCTTTCCATAACTCTGCTAGGACCTGAAGTTTCCCTCATGGTGCAACACGACACAAGTCCATGATCCTTAAAATAGGAAACTAACCTGCGGCAGAGACGGAACTATTTTGATTCAGGGTTTTTTTCCACTGTTTCATAAACAACATGGTAGATCTGAGTCCTCAGCCCAAGAACCTTCCTGAAACTGTCCTAGACTTAGGCATGGCTAAGTAGCATGAGGAGTGAGAGGCAGAATGCTTCTCCCCGTCCCACTTTTTGACTGCTGTCACCCAGAAGCAGCTGCTGCTAGGGAGGAATGACGAGGGGAGGGGTGTTTGAGGACATTACAATCAGAGGAAGCCAGGGGGCTGATGGAACTAGGAAGGACTGCGTTGAATTTACTGAGTCATCACCCAAAAGAATCGAATGTCAGAAATGAGAGATTGTGCGTTTGGGGAACAGGTGATGATGAGGGTGAAGGGACACTATTTTAGAATCTTTTGGAAGCATCGTGGAGGAATTTGGGGAAGCAGCTCTGGAATTGTAGATGGGATTATTCCTGATGTCAAGGTCAGTAAGATCCCAGAAGCTGAGACTATGGGCCCCAGCAGGAAACCCCTCCTGAGAAGCGCACATCCTCCTCTTTCTGGGCAGGTTGTGATGCGGAAGCACGATCTTCCATGCCCTAATTAGCGCTCTTGGTTTGACAAGGGTGTCTCCCGTTCTGAAGTTTCCTTTCTGTGTTGTTTCACAGAAGATTTCACGGGAAAGGACCACAAACTCAGTTCCTCTCAATTTTGTTGAAGAATGTCAGCAAATTACAATGGTTCAGAATCAAAATTTCATAAGCTTGGCTGTAGAATATTTATGATGCAAAAACAATCACAGCGCGCTTTGCTGCACTGCTTTATTGACACAGCCTTCCTGTCCCCACATCTTGCTTCCTCTCAGGAAAGTGGGACGTGTTGGATGATTTCCCAGCTTCTATTTGGAGAGGAAGTCTCCAGGTTTTCCACCATCCAGCCCCCGCCAATCTGCGCTCGCTGAGCAACACCTGCAACCAAAGGCTAGGCCTGTTCTCTTTTGTGCATTTGCAGCTATCAAAATAAACGAGCCATCTTGGATGGGAAAATTAAATCTTTTTTCAGAGTAACCTCACTCTCCACATGTGCACAGGGATGCATATGCCCTGATGTTATGAACACTGCCTCTGACTAGAATTACAATCAGGCATTTTGCATTCAAAACCGATGTCAATAATTGTCTCAAAAGAAAGAGCTTTTAAAAGACCTCATGTCCTGGCAGCTTTTCCCTGGTACTGCCCATTTATTTTGCACACAGTAAATTCTTAAACCCACATACTAATGGAAAACAAGGGAACTGCCTGCCTCCTCTGCCCAGATGTCTCACTGTTGCAATATTAATAATTCTTGGTGGGTACAAGTCCCCTCTCCCACCCACTCGTTCACTCCCATCCCAAGCATTGGTCTCAGAAGCCATCGTTCTACAGAGAAACCACAAGTGCTCTGCTCCTCACCCAACTGCTTGTCCTTCCAGACTATCATGTTGGCTAGGACAGCCTGGGAGCTTATGACAGCTTCATGCTCAGCTTGAGGCTTGACACAGGGGATAGAGGGTGTACCGTCTGCTCAGATGGATTTTCCTCTCTTGGTTATTATTTGTAACTGGCTTTAAGAATGGAAATAGTCTTTTGAAATTCCTTTGATAGAAAAAGAGCAAAACCCTACACATCCATGGGCAAAAAACCTGACTGCTGATTCAAGGAGCCCTGAGGGTTCATGAGCCCCCTCACTTGTCTTATGGGCATCCATAGCCGAGTGGATGATTGTGGCGTGAGGAGTCAGTGTGGTATACAAAGGTCTGTGTACATGTCGATAAACTGCTTGGTGGTACAGAACCCAGCTCCACTCTGGAATTTGCTCAGTCAACGTGGCTGGGTTGATGAGAAGCAAGAATGCAATCCTTTTCCAGACTTTCTGACATAGTCAAAGGGACCCCAAGCCCAAGTGACCATATCCTGTTTCATCAGTACTCTCCAGGGATTGGTCACTTCCTTTAAAGTGACTGAGTACTAGATCAAAACCTTCAGACAACACCATTATTGAGGGCCCCTTTCTGATCAGATTGTCTTCATAGAAATATTCACCCCAGCATCCATCTCCTCTGAATCCCTCTGAAGTGTGTAGTCTTCTTGCAAAATTCTCTAGTTTCATGCCCTCAGTATAGTTTTCAGTTAATTCAGTAACATCCTACTCAGAATATGCCTCATCTTCTCCTTACCTTGATGTTTGCCGTCTGTCCCAAGCTCACCTCTTTTCTGCTTATCTGAAGCCTATCAGTTTTTTAAAGTCCCAACAGAAGTCTTTCTTCAAGAAGGAAGTCCACACTAATTTTCCTCTCCACAGAATCCCAGGAGTCCTTACTGCCTGCTGGACTTTCTTGACAGCAGTCATGTTCTGCCTTCCAGTTCCAGTCACATGGCATATCTTGGCACCAGCTAGATTGGAAGTTTGCTTAAGGGTCAACCATTACCTTGGCAACAGTTGGCGTTTCCAACGATGTCTAACACACGCTAAGTTCTCTGTTAGGATTTCTTGAATGCTAGAGCAATGGGAATATCCATGGCCGGCCAGTAAACTTACCTTCTACATCAGTTCAAAAGAATTGTGACCATTAGGCATGACCACCTTCAACCTTGTTTCCCTTCTGTCATACCTATAAAACATCAATGACCACTCCCTTCCTTTTTTCTGTCCTTAATTGTAAGAATATGAAGTATCTCTTGGGCAAAGCTGATCCCTCTACATGTTTTATTAATTCTGTTTCTCCCACCCTCCTGCCACTGATCATTTGCTCTCCCACAAGTCCTTATTTCTCTTTAGTCTCTAAAATTGTCCTCCCTTGACCTCATATCCTGCTTATTCAGTTACTTCACTTCCCACCCCTTTCAGCTTCTCAGAAGATTAATCTGTGTTTGCTATTTTCATTTTTTAATCCTTTTATTCTCAATTCTCTGCCACAGGTTTCAGCCCTGCCACTCCATCAAACTTGCTTTAAGTCCATCGATTATCTCCTACTTATATAGTACAATCAGCTTTTTTGTCTCGATACCTTACTGGCCTCTGTGCTATCTTGGATATTGTCAGTCGCTTTCTTCTTAAAGCTTTCTACTTACTTGGATTCTTTTTACTGAACCCCTTTGGCTTTTCTCCTATTTCTCTATTATTTCTCTGCTTCAAATCTTTCCTGGGCTCTTCTTCCTTGAAATACCTTAAATGTTGATTTATTTTTTCCCCTGAATTTTATGCTCAAACAACTTCTCTTTGGTTCCTGGGTCACCAGTTAGCTCTGGATGCATGAGATTGTTACTGCAGTAATGATAAGCATGAACAGTATTTACAGAACACTTTATACCAGGTATTATTCTAAGTAGTTTTACATGTACTAACTCAATCCTCATACACATCGTATTTTACAACAGATGTTTTATAAATGGAAAAAAATCCCAAATACCTTGCCTATAGTCAGAATGAGTAGACTCAGGATTTTAATCTGCAAAATCTCTCCCCAGAGCCTTTGCTCAGGTGCAGATTCTGGGTTGCATATAGACATTTGGGGCTCATTTTTCTGGAACAGCAGACAGTAGCCCCATCTTCTAGCCATCCCTCAACCTAGAACTTACAGAAGCCTTCTTAACTCTTGCTCATGCCTCCTCCCACAGCACATCAGTTATTGACTCCTGAGGATTTCATTTGCTCTATCTGCCTTCAACCTGTGCTCCCTTTTCCCACAGGTCTTTCACCACTGCGCGGATGCGGGCCATCATTGCATTTGACTGGACTACTCAAACAGCCTCTTAACTGATCTCCTTGCTTCCAGTGCTGTCTTCCTCAGACCCATAATCACCATGTGGCCACAGAATGTTTTCAATAAAACACACATCTGACAGTGCCAGTCCCCTACTTTAAAACCTTTTAGTAGCTCCTGATTCCCTGTGATTAGAAGTCCACCTTCTGTAGAATAGCATCTAAAACACTTAGTCCTGCTGACCCCTTCAGCTTTATCTGTGGCATAAAATTACTTGTTTGTTCCCTGCACATAGGACTTCTGTCCCTTACTGATACTCTTCCCTTGACCTATTCTGTCTACCTGGGTAACTCCTGTGTTCTTTACATCCCATCTAAGGCTACGCATCCTGTCCTTGCATTTAGTGTCTTTGCATTTCTTACAAAATATTAATAATCTGTGTGTGTTTGTCTTCTCCACTAGGTTATTAGCTCCTAAACATAAAGACTTTGTCCTGTTTTTCTTTGACTTTGCAATGCCTTATATAGTGACCGATAGAAAATAGGCACTTTATGAATGTTTGTTTTAATGAATAAATTAATGAACAAATGAATGAATGAATGAATATAAATCACTGTTTTTCTTTTACCATGAGTTATTTCTCAATAGAGCACACACACACACAAACTTAAGTAAGAGAATGTTCCTGTTTATAGTGCTGGATGTTTTATAGCCCTAAGTATTAATTACAACATGTTTATTTTCCTTAAAGCAAGACAAACATTATAGAAAAACACTACTAAATTCCATAGCACTGCCCCTTGTTTTCCTGTCTTCCCTTACCAAAATTTCCATCTATATTTTCCTAATGCAAAATGTAAAATGTTTATTCAGTCACTATATGTGCTCATTAGTAGTGGTATGATTTATGTTAGGATTAGCTGCATGTTATAGAGAAACCCAAAATAATAGGGGCTTAAGAACAAGAGAATTTTTTTTTTTTTTTTTAATCTCACATTCAAGAACTCCTAGGAAAGGCTGATAGGCAGGCCAGGGCTGATAGGCAGTTCCAAGTTCATGCAGAATTCAGGTTCCTCCTATTTTGTTGCTTCTTAATGCATTGCCTCATAATCCAAGATGGCTTTTGGAAATTTAGCTATCTTATCTGCATTTCAGGTGGCAGGAAGAAGGAAGACAAGAAAATGTGTTTGCTCCTCCCTTTTAAAGAATGCTTCCTGGAAATCCCATAGGACTTGTCCACTTATATCCCTCACTAGCGGTCAGGACAATGACAGATTACAGTTTTTGTTTGTTTGTTTGTTTGTGGTATTTTCTTAGCTGGTGGTAGTGTGAGCAGCAAAACTTGAGATTCTGTTCTTTGGGAGAAGGAGGAGTATATGTTGATGTAGGAAACCAGTAGTCTCTATTGTAGTTTAGTCTGAATATAAAGAAAATTTGGAAATCTCAGAAATATTATACTGGAGAACAGCCTAGGATCAGCTGAAAGATGAACTGGAGATGATTATTACCTAGCTGGTGAGCCTGCAAATAAAACCAAGAGCAAATAAACAGAGAGAAACTATACATATGGCCTCATAGAACTGAAGATCGAGGGTTATGGATTCACTTCCCTGAATCAAGAAAATGCACTGTAGCCTCTCTGCCATTATTTAAGTTCACTATAACAAACACCATTGAGGAGGTGCCTGGGTGGTTCAGTCGGTTAAGCATCTGCCTTCGGCTCAGGTCATGATCCCAGGCTCCTGGGATCAAGCCCCACGTTGGGCTCCCTGCTCAGTGGGGAGCCTGCTCCTCCCTCTCCCTCTGCCCTCAACTTGTGCTCTCTCACTCTCTTTCTCTCTCATGCTCTCTGTCTTAAATAAATAAATAAAATCTTAAAAAAAAAAAACAATGAAGCAGATGATATACATGTTCTGATTTTTTAAGCATTTCCAAATTGATTTTATTTTATTTTTTTATCTTTATTTTTTAAATTTTTTTATTATGTTAATCACCATACATTACATCATTAGTTTTTGATGTAGTGTTCCATGATTCATTGTTTGCGTATAACACCCAGTGCTCCATTCAGTACGTGCCCTCTTTAACACCCATCACCAGGCTAACCCATCCCCCCACCCCCTCTCCCCTCTAGGACCCTCAGTTTGTTTCTCAGTGTCCATAGTCTCTCATGGTTCGTGTCCCCCTCCGACTTCCCCCTCTTCATTTTTCCCTTCCTGCTATCTTTCTTTTTTTTAACGTATAATGTATTATTTGTTTCAGAGGTACAGGTCTGGGATTCAACAGTCTTATACAATTCACAGTGCTTACCAGAGCACATACCCTCCCCAGTGTCTATCACCCAGCCACCCCATCCCTCCCACCCCCCACCACTCCAGCAACCCTCAGTTTGTTTCCTGAGATTAAGAATTCCTCATATCAGTGAGGCCATATGATACATGTCTTTCTCTGATTGACTTATTTCGCTCAGCATGTTCTGATTTTATTTACTCCTCTGTGATGTTGGTATTATAACAAGATTCATTTACATGGTCCATTACTTTAGACCAGCGCTTCTGAAACTTAACGGTGCATAGGAATTACCTGATACCTTCAGTAGGGCGCAGGTGAAGTCCAAGTTCTGTTGTACTTTGGGTTGTAAAGCTTTTGGAGCCTCAGCACATGTCAATCTATGTGTTAGTTTAGCTCTCCAGTGGTATGAACGCCAAGTTGGTAGAGAGATGTAAAAGATTTTTGGAAAAGCCTGTGGAAAATAGGAGGGAATAAGAAAGAGGGAGAGCCTGCAGACTGCCACGATGGCTTACCTGGATAGGAGAGAGAAAGGGAAGAAAGAGTACATTGGAAGAGTATCGTTTTATCAATAGATCAGTAGGGAAACCTGAGCCAAAGAAGCCCGTCAGAGTCCTACAGTCCATAGGAATGGGCCTGCACCAATACTCTGGCCTGCATAGTCACTGGCTGGGAGCAGCTCATGGAAAGCATGGCTTTGGCACTGACGGGGTGGGGGATCCAGAGTAGCAGCAGCTAGGGCCATTAGAAAATTACACTTCAGAGCAGAGGCTGCTGGGAAGATAGCGGGGTAGGGTGTCCCTGGGCTGACCTCTTGTCGCGTGGCCGCCTAGAGAGCACCCACGTCGGCATAAATAACCCAGAAAGCAGCCCGAAAACTGGCAGAACAGACTCTCCGCAGCCCGGCACAGATAAGAGGCCACAGCGAAGCAGATCCATCCCCTCCGATCGCTCTTGGCAAGATCCCGTCAAAGCGGTGCCACAAGCCTGGCAGTGTGTGCGTGGCCCAGACAAGGGTCAGCACCACTCCAAAGTGAGTCCTGCCCCAGGGAGAGGGGAAGATAAGCACACACCCATCTGACTGTGATCCCAGCAGTGGGCTGAGGGCAGGCAGCTGGTCTGACTGCAGGCCCCACCCACGAACAAAAGCTTCTCCGGGGACGACACAGGGACAGGGCCTGCAGTTTGGTGCTACTGCATCTCCGGCAAACGCCTGGTCTGACTCAACTCCAGCCCAAGGCAGCCCCGCAGCAGCCCACTAACACCACGGGCACCAGACTCTGCCCACAACAGGCAGGGAGCCATCGCAGACAACAGGACTGAAGGCAAACACATCCCAGCCACAACGGGAGGACACCCCTGGGGCAACACACATAGGAGACACCCCCTGAAGCACCAGGTTCTGGGGAACAGACATTGCACTGCAGGACCTCTTCATAAAGCCACTACTTTCAAGTGCAGGAGACGGAGCTGACTTTCCTAACACAGAGAAACAGACAACGCAAGAGACAGAATGAGGAGACAGAGGAATACGTTCCAAATCAAAGAACAGGACAAAATCAGAATAGGAGACCTAAGCGAAACGGAGATAAGTAATATGTCTGATAGTGAGTTTAAAGTAACACTCATAAAGATGCTCGCTAGAATTGAGGAAGGACTGCAGGACCTCCATGAGACCCTCCACCGAGAGCTAGCAGACGTAAAAAAGAACCAATTAGAGCTATTGGACTCACTAAATGGAAATAAAAATAGAGCATCTGGAATAAATAGCAAGCAAGAGGAAGTAGAAGAAAGGATCAGCCACCTGGGGGACAGAGTCATGGAAAGCAATCAAGCCGAGCAGATGAGAGGGGGGAAAAATACGCAAAATGAAAATAGACCCAGGGAACTCAGCAACACTGTCAGGCATAACAGTCGCATGATAGGGATCCCAGAAGGAGAAGAGCAAGGAAAGGGCGCAGAAGAGTTGTCTGAAGAAATAATAGCTGAAAACTTCCTGAATCTGGGGAAGGAACGAGAAATCCAGATCCAGGAGGCACAGAGAGCCCCCAACACAACCAACCCAAAGAGGTCTGCGCCAAGACACAAAGTAAATAAGATGGCCAAAAGTAGTGATAAAGAGAGAATTTTAAAAGCAGCAAGAGAAAGGAAAGCAGGTACATACAAGGGAAACCCCATACGGCTATCAGTGGGTTTTTCAGCAGAAACTCTGCAGGCCAGAAGAAAACAGCATGATAAATTCCAACTGCTAAAAGGAAAAAATCTACAGCCAAGAATACTCTATCCAGCAAGGCTTTCATTTAGAATAGAGGGAGAGATCAAGTTTCCCAGAAAAACAAAAATTAAGAGCAAAACCAGCCACGTCCCTGTCACACACGATGCCATCGGCCTGTGGGTCCCAAATTCACAGTCCACCCGCCCTCCTGCCCAAGTCAGCGTGCACGGCCTGCCACCTGCTAAATGCCAAGTCAACATGCCTTCACCTCAGATTGCCAAGGGCTCAAATTGACACTGTTCCCCTCAAATTTCAGCCCCTGTGCCCAAGTTTGTGCACAAAAGTGGGAATAATTATAACAGCAGAATGAAGCAACCCAAACATCTATTTCTGTGGAATATAAAATGGATAAAAGGAGTGTGCTAGGCTGAGAACATCTCCAAAAAGCACATGGACAATACATACAGCATGATTCTGGTTAGTAAAAAACAAAAAAAAAAAACCTGGAAGAATAAAACAAGATGAAACCGGAGAGGGAGAAAAACCGTAAGAGACTTCTTAAGCGTAGGAAAGAAACTGAGGCTTGCTGGAGGGGAGGTGGGGGAGGGACGGGGTGACTAGGTGGTGGGCATGAAGGAGGAGGGCACATGATGGAATGAGCACTGGGTGTTGTATGCAACTGATGAATCACTGAACTCTACCTCTAAAACTAATAATACACTATATTGTTAATTAATTGAACTTAAAAAAAAGGAAAAAAAGAAAATTACACTTCAGGCAGCAGGAGATCTGAGTGGTGCATTCTAATAGTTGCTACAATTCGTATTCTTGCCTTTGTAAGTACAGTACACGGAATATAATTTAACACTTACTTGAAGTCCTTGCAGGGTCTGTGAGTGTTTATTACAAATATTAATTTTTCAACATGGATTTACAGTACATGGCCTGGAGTGCCTTCAGTAAATATTTGTTATTGAATAAACAAAATTGAGGATGAAGGAATTACAGCAATAAAGAATGAGTTGGTATAGGGCCCAAGACACACCATGGAATTTGCATGGGCAGGGAGGATCAATTATTTCTAACCTATGGTCTTGGTATTTGCTTCTTTCTCAAAAAGCTGATTGCAGCAAATATTATTCAATTTTAGGTTCCAGTTAGTTGATGTTTGATTGTAATTAGTTTAACAGTTTGAATTCACTTCCTTTAAGGAGACTGTGGAAAAAATAATTTAATGGAAACAAGTTAACCATCATGGAATTTATATAACTCACCCATATGCATTTTGAACAGTGAATATAATTACATAATAATTTTGACTCAAAATTAAATCATTTGGCATACTTTTCTAGGATGAAATTAGCAAAGTCCAATTTAATTTGTGTAAGGTATCAACATTACTCACTTTTGGAAATAAATGACCTTGGGAGATAAAAATTCAATTGGAACTGTTATGATTTCATTCAGATTCATTTTCAATATGTTACAGTTCATAAAATTATAAGTCAAAAATGACTATTTCTGAATTTTTAAAATGTACAAACCTTGACAGAAAAGGAATTATGTCCTTTTATGAGTTTGGGGTTCAGATTTTCTCTAGTTTTTTTTTTCTTCTTATCAGAATCTTAAGACAAAAGACTTATGTCTTTATTATCATATAAATGGTGATATAATTCGGTACTTCTTATCGGCAAACAAGTGGCAAAACTCAAAAAAATCTACCATTAGCAGGAAGGGAAGAATGAAGGGGGGGATATCAGAGGGGAGACAAACCATGAGAGACTATAGACACTGAGAAACAAACTGAGGGTTCTAGAAGGGAGGCCAGTGGGGGGATGGGTTAGCCCGGTGATGGGTATTAAAGAGGGCACGTACTGAATGGAGCACTGGGTGTTATATGCAAACAGTGAATCATGGAACACTACATCAGAAACTAATGATGTAATGTATGGTGATTAACATAAGATAATAAAAAAAAAATCTACCATGTATTAGAGAGGTGAATGTTATAGTGATAAAATTTAGGGTGGGGGATTTCTCTGCACACCAAAAGAGAATCAACAGTCTATTGATCATGTCATTTTTATCATCATGACTCTACATTTACAAGCATCATTCACTGGTTCATTCAATGAATCCTTACTGAATAGGCCAAGGACAAGTCACTGTGGCAAGTTCTATTGGGAATTCAAGAATGAATTAGGCCTACAATATACCCTCAAAATACTTTGGAACATATAAAGGTAAGAGCATCTGAATAAGTTACTCCATGTCACTTTCTTTGTAACTCCTTGAAGCAGGCTTATTAAGTAAGTGTAAAGGCAAATGTGTGAAAGTTCTGTGGGGATAATATCTCTGTTTTGCCTATTATGTTTTGAGTTCAAGAGAATGGTGGTTTTCTTACCAGGATAGTCAAGCTTCTGAAAGAGGTTACATTTGGCTTTGGAATGGAAGGGGAGTTAATATTTCAATAAATGAAAATGACGGAATTGGCATCCAAGACTAAGGGAATGACAAGATCAGAGACCCAAAGAAGAAAAAAACAGCCTACCTTCCAGAAATAATGAGTATTCTGGATGGTTTAGAATGTAGGGAAGTAGTAAATAGAAGGAATAAAAAGATTTGAATCAAACTTAAGAGAGCTTGGAATAACATGCTGAGGAATCTGAACAGAAATCTCAGAGGCTATGGGGATAGCATTCAGGTTTTAAAAGAGGGTCCTTATATTACTCTTTAGGTAAGTTGATCCAGTGGTGGTAAGTAGTATTGGGGCTCCTAGGTGGCTCAGTCAGTTAAGCATCTGACTCTTCATTTCAGCTCAGGTTATGATCTCAGGGTCGTGAGATGGAGCCCTGTGTCAGGCTCTGCTGGGTGTGAAGCCTGCTTGAGATTCTTTCTCTCCCTCTCTCTACCCCACACCCCCACCCCCCCATGTGTGCACTCTCTCTCTCAAAAAAAAAAATAGTATGTAGTATTTATTACATGGGGTAAAAAGTATGAATTTTTTGCTTTTCAGAAAATAAAGATTTTCAGTGGCTATTGTGGGGAGCCAATGAGCTAATCCACAGGTGACAAGAAAGATTTCTAGGTAGTAGATGGGGAAATAGCTAATTACTAAATATGCAGTGGACTAAGTCCGCATGCTTTGCATGTTTCTCAATAAAACTGGAAGTAGAAATTGAAAAGCAAGAGAGTTGAGGTCATCCTGGATTGGAAGATGGCACAGCAGACATGGAGAGGAACAAGGGAGTATGGAATCTTCTGTTAATGAAGACAGCATGGATGAGGCTGACCACCTCTCTGTCTTGTCTCTTTCAATTCTTTTCTCTCTTTTCCTAAATCTACTGACATGCTGGACAGTTTGCCCAGGGGATAGGAGCAAGAATTTTGGAGTCACTTCTATCTGGATATGAGTCCCAGCTCTGTCAGATAGTCACTAGCTGTGTTATGTTGGGCAAATGACTTTACCTCAATGATTCTCAGTTGCATAGTAAGTAATATGGAGGCAAAAAAATAATCTATCTCATAGAATTATGAGACTTAAGTGAGTAAATGCACAAAACACACTTATAAGAATGTCTGCTATGCTCTAAGTAACGAATTTATTGTCACTATTATTGTTATTATTATTCTTGGGTAAACCAAGCTTCAATTTCTTGTCACCCATCCCTTCCCACTGTCAAAATCTTGAAAATAGTCTTATTTTATTCCTCCCTTATTGGCATTCATCAAAATGCAGCTTTATCTCAAAACTTACTGGAATTATTGTTTCAGAGGTAATCAGTAAGCACAAAGTAAGCAGAGGCAGTGACCTCCGCTCTACCCACAACCTCTTTGATGGCTATCTTTCTCCATTAAGCTCCTTCTATCAGAACTCCCCTATCTTTGATGTACTCTCTAGGATCTACTCTTATCTCCCTGGCTGCCTTTTACCTTTTTTCTGGCTTCTCTTTCAGGTCAGTAAATGTAGGTATTTCCCAAGCTTTGCCCTTGGCTCCTCTTCTTTCTCCACGGTCACATCTTCTCCCAAGGCTTCAGCAATTCTTAGCTGATACCTTTCAAAATCTGCACCTCTAGTCTCATTTCATAACCTGTTTCAGTACACCATTTCAACACCCCCATCTCGGTATCTTCATCACTATAGAGTCAACAAGTTCAAATCCAAATCCAATTTGTATCTAAACACAAGCTTTTACCCTTCTCATTTCTATTAGTGACATTATTCTTTAACTAGACAGCCAAAAGAAAGACCTCAGAGTAATCTTAAAAACCTCATCAGCTTTCCCCACTTCACTCCAATTTAGGCAATTGCCAAATCATATGAGCTGCATCACTTCATTGTCTCTCATAGCTGTTTGCAAGTTACCCCGCTATTTCAAGACTTGTTAACTCCTCACCTAAATTATTGTTTGATAAAAGCCAAAGTGTTCTCTCAACCTCTATTCTTTGGCCCTTCCCTAACTTTCTAACAACTGCTGCCACATTACTGTCCCCAATACAGCTCTTCTCCAGCATTGTTGACTTCTATAGGGTGAAGCTGTACTTCATTAATAACTTTTTCATTAATAGTATACATCGACATAATAATTATATAATGCATATTACACACACACACACACGATCTTGTCTCCCCACTAAATTGAGCTTATTAAGTCAAATACCATATTATAGAGTTATATCCACTTATATTAGGGGCACTGCCTTCAACATAGCAGGTACATAATAAGTGCTTACTGAATTAATTTTGTACTGAATAATGGCATTCCCCTGCTCAAAAATCTTTAATGTTTCCACATTTCTTATCAAATGAGATAAAAATTCTTTAGCCTTAGCTTTAATACTTTTCACAATTTAACCCCAAACTACCTCTCCTACTTCCCCAATTTATTTTCTTTTTGTGCCACAGTGCTATAGACTAAATTGTGCCCCCCAAGCCCACCCAAAATTTGTATGTTGAAGCCGTAACTACTAGTGTGATGGTATTTGGAGGAGCCTTTGGGAGATCATTAGGGTTAGATGAGATCACGAGGGTGAGGTCCTTTTGATGGGACCAGTGACTTCTTAAAAAGAGAGAAAAGAGCACTTCCTCTCTCTGCCCTGTGAAGACACTACGAGAAGGCAGCCCTCCACAAGTCACAAAAAGAAACCTCATTAGGAACTGAATCAACTGGTACCTTGATCTTGAACTTCCCAGCCTCCAGAACTATGGGAAAATAAATTTCTGGCTTTTAAGCCACCCAGGTTTTGATAATTAGTTGGGGTAACCCAAGCTGATTAAGACACATGGATTCCAGCTAAACTAAAATAATGGTTTCCTGCACATTTCTTGCCTTTCGAGCTTTCCCCATCATACTCCCTCAGCTTAGAATATAATTTTCCCTCTCTTTCCATGATGATATCCTACCTAACTCAAAAGTCCTCTTCTCACTTGAGCCTTCCCTGATATCTCCTTCTTGAAAGTAATTTATCCTTTGATATTCCATACCACTTACTTCTGTCTTCTGGCATTCGACATATTCTGTGAACAAGATAGTTCCATGTGTACTTATCTTCTTTACTTGACTGTGAACTTGCTAAATTCAAGGACTTTGTCAGGTTCGTGTTGTATCTCATAGTACTGACCATAGAGCCTGGACCATTGAAGGAATGTAATTTATATCATGTTTTCCCAGCTGACTAGAGATCCAAATACAATCAGAGGTTTTGAATAGGCAAGATGAAGTACCTGAAAGACTAGAATCTGTGCTGGCAAGAATGGAGAGTAGAGAAATAATGGGTGAGAAATGTTTTGAAAGAAATAAAGATGGAAAGCAGTGAAGTTAAAAAAAATCAGAAGAAATCTCACCACATGGCTTGGATGGAACAGATAAGTGGGATTTCTCCACTAAAATCCTAGAGGAAGTTGGAAGCAAATCCTGGAGAGATATATACAACAGGAGAGGGTTTGGGAAATGAAGAGTAATAAAGTTATAAATAGGGCTTATCAATCTCAAATGAAGAGCTTTTAGGTGGTAGTTGCACGTCAATGGTCTGAAAGAACAATGAGGGGTGAGAAGCTAATGAACCCATGTTCTAGCTTTGCTACAGGAAGTGGGAAGAACTACAGAACATAAGTGATAAGATGCTAGCTATTAAGACATCCAGCTAAGAAAAATAAAGCCCACAATTAGATAGTCATTATGTAAAGAAGAATAGAACAGTGAAAGACTGGACATGAAAGAGTTGGCCACCCAGTGGATGGGGAGAAAGTCTGAATTAGATTGGGATCTAAAAGCCAGAGGAGCCATAGGTTTGTGCCAAGAACATCAGAAGTTGAGAATCAAGATGAAATAGGTAAGAGATGGGCAGGAAATATAAAGACCCTTAGAATGCAGCTCTGACTGGGTACCAGTCTCCACCTGGATGTGAGGAAAAGCAGGCCAGCAGGGCACTGCATGGAGAGGGAGGCCAGGCCCTAGTGCTGCAGCCACTGTTCTGGGCCTTACTCATCCTTCCTTCTCACCGTGCTAAGCCTGGATCTCTGACTCCCTCTGCGCTCCAGTCCCAGCCTTCGAGCCACCTCTGGCTTTGTCCACGTGGATATTCTGCCAACACTTCAGACTCAGTACTCCCTAAACCAGACTCCTCCATTTCTGTCTCTAAGACCCTCACTGGTCTGGCCTCATTTTTTTTTCCCCCATTAATGTCACTATTCTCCTAGTCACATGGCTTGAAAAACTTTGGTTTTTCCACAGTATAGTAGGCTGCGTAGTGGTTACCTGCCCACTTTGATTTTAGCCCAGTTATACCGACTTCCAGTTTCTGGCCTCCAGAACTATAAGAGAATACATTTCTGTTGTTTTAAGACATCATGTCTGTGGTAATTTGTCGCAGTGACAATCGGAAACTCGTACAAACAGCCTCCCTCCTCACCCACAGTTACCAAGTTCTGCCCACCAGGAAGCCAGGTAAGGTGGTTGTTAGTCACTCCAGCTTCCACCACTTACCAGCCACGGACTTGAGCAGATTAATAAGCCTTTTAGAGCTTCAGTTCCCCATCTGTAATAACATGAGGTTCGGGAGACTATATTGGGAACTGAGATAATCCACATAAGGCACTTAACTGCAGTGTGTGTCACACGAAATGATCAGTATGTATGTCATCATTATTGTCTATCAAAGGGTCTTTGTGCTTTTAGTCCCTTGCCCTTCGAGTCCATTTTTCCTAACACTCCATGTTATTCATCCCAGAGTAGTGTTATGACCTTGAAATCCCTTCCTCAGCCTCCTTTGATAAGCCCACGAGTGCTCAGTGAGGACAGCCCCAAACTCCTCAGAATGGCGGTGGTGTCCTTCCAGAGGGGACATCACTGAGGCACCACCCTGACCCCCTGTGTAAGGTTGCTTGCACCTCCTTGGCTACGGAGAATGTCCCCTGCTGGCTGTTGCCAGCTATTCCCTGCTCAGGCTCTGTGCTCGCTGCGGCGTCCAGCCTTAGCCAGACTCCAGCTGAAGCCACTTTCATGCTGAGTGCCTTCCGTTGCCGAATCCTGCTGCCCTTGCTCCCTTTCTCCAGACAACACGCCCGTAGTCATAAAACGCATGGACCTGAAGCCCTGCTTCAGACTTTACTTGCAGAAACCTGACCTAAGTCATCCTCTTAATGTGTCCCCAAATTTCCTTACCACACGTACTTTTTATTTCTTCTGTGTAAACCCAAATCCCTGGTCACCAGAGCCCAAATGTTCTTTTTGATCTCTTTAACTCATCTTTTATGAAACTTTCCTTCTTTGCCCTCTGCTGGTCCAAATCATACACACATATCAAGCTCTGCCATGAGACCATCCTGCGCAACCCTACTCCAGTGATTTATCCTTCTTTCTGAACTTCTATAATATTTTTTCTGTAACATTTATTTGGCAACAATTTAAATACTTACATTCTTCTAAAGAAGGAGAGGGGCACCTGGGTGGCTCAGTTGGCTAAGTGTCCGACTCTTGATTGCGGCTCAGGTCATGATCTCAGGGTCTTGAGATCAAGCCCTATGTCTGGTTCCATACTGAGCATGGAGCCTGCTTGGGATTTTCTCTTTCCCTCTCTCTCTGCCCCTCCTTGCTGTTTATGCATGCTCTCTTGCTCGCTCTCTCTCAAAATAAATACATACATACATACAAGGAAAACAAAACAAAAAAACCAGAGAGATAATATCTATCCTGCAGGTTTGTTGTGACAATTTAAATGAGATTCATATAAAACTCATAGCACAGTGACTGGCTCAGAGAAGGCTCATGATACTGTTATGATATTTGATGTCTCGAAGACATTCTACCTCTCTCCCTCCTGTTTCTTTGTTTCTTCGCAAAAGTGGACCAGAAACTGGAGCACTAATTTGGATCTGTTTGCCTCTAGGAGAATCATTAGCCATTGTGTTTTATCTCTCTTCTCTTCCTCTCATGACCCACGGCAGTGCATCCACAATGTGGGTGTCTAGCTGAATTGACAATTTGAGTAGGGGGTGGACACAAAAGAGACAAAGTCCTTCGAAGTCCAGCTTATGAAGACTTCTCTGTTGAGGCATGGAGGTATCTCAGCTCTCAAAAAAAAACGTAGGGAGTGGGGTGTACCATTTGTCAAGATTATCCAGCATCCAATATCGCCAATAGACATGGCTGAGAAAAAGGTGCTAATGAGCCTAAATCATGCACATTACATTTCTATTGAGATGTACCTCATTCAAAAGATAAAGGGAAATACATTTTTGGCTAAATGCCCAGTCCAAGATTTTTGTAAAATATAATGAAATGTTTAAACAAGTTCCAAAAGAGCATCAGCTTCTGTCTGATTTAGAATGGGAAGTCCCACAATTCATATCCTGCCAGTCACCTTTTTAAAAATTATCCTTAAATTTGAGTTTCACTTCTATGAAAAGAAAACTTTTAAAGTCATATCAACTACTTCAGTTCTGTGAAAATCAGGTAAATAGATGGAAGGAGCAGACAAAAGATGGGGGTGGGGAATAATCTTTTTCATAGCATATTGATTGTTTTATATTTTGAGTCAGCTTTTTTAAAAGAGATACTTGTTTAATATGTTTGAAATTTTTTCAGTGTCCCTGATATAATAATTTTGCATTAAGCATGATATATTATGTAGGATAGAATTGAGAAATACAAAACAAATTTTTAAAGATTTTGTTTATTTATTTAGAGATTAAAAAGGGAGAGCACAAGCAGGAGGAGGGGCAGAGGAAGAGGGAGAGAGAATTTCAAGGAGACTCTGCCCTGAGAGAGGACCCCAAAGCCCTAGGTGGGGCTCAATCCCACAACCCTGAGATCATGACCTGAGCTGAAATCAGGAGTTAGAAGCTTAGCCAACTGAGCCTCCTAGGTGCCTCGAGAAAGATATAAAAATTTCAAACATCATCATAAGCAAACAAACGAACACATACACACCATTTTATACTGTCTTTTATGTTTGTACTCAAGTGAATTAAAAGAAACATACTCTCTTTTCTAAGAAACTGTTAATCCATGCAGTATTTCAGAGTCTTTACCTATGGCTTTCTTCCGTCAGGAATATCTTTCTCCCACTCCTCACAGTAAGAGTCTCCCTTCCTTCACAGCCTGATTCACACATCACTTCCTTGATTGAGACTGTCCTGATTCTCCCCAGCCCTAAATGGTCTCCTTCCTCTCCAACTCCATAGGCCTTCACCGATTTCTAATTGGACGTGCCTTCCCGGATCTGCTGAATGATTTTCATGGGCTCTCAGGATTTTGCCCTGTGAGCCTCTTTCTCCATAACAAAATTTTCAAAATTATACGTTATAACTGCATTGGTATAAAGAAAAGTGTAATCCAGGCTGGGCTCATTGTTACATATCAACTATAATAATGATATCCAATTTTAGATCTGATTTTTTAAAATCAAAAATAAACATTTTCCCCAGTCTCTAAATGTATCATGTCACTGCACCTCCTGTTAGTCATGGGTCACTTGGGCCCATCCTTTCCACTTAGACTTGTGTTGTTATTACTTTTGCCTGTGCTATCTTCTGTTCCCAGGGAAGAAGCTTGAGGTGGGAAGCTTTATAGCAGGTATCTGAAAACATTGAGTCTTCTAGGGTCTCCAGATAAAGACCACTCAGGAATCTATTCAGTCCTGTATTTACTGAGGCAGGGTGGCTACCCCTCTTTGGTGTGACTAATTATGATTCTTACTTTTTTCCAGTGATAAAGCTACATTATTATTGTTAGACCTTAAAGTTCCTATTTTTAATGAAGTATCAAGGGAACAAAGTTAGAACAAACTAGTAATCGAGAACCCTGGAGACTTGTTTCCATTTTCAAAGCTTCCTTTGTTGATTAGCACTTTGTTTTTAGAAAAGGGTGTGTGTACACGTGAGCATATGTGCATGTGTGTGCTCACACATGTACAAAAACAATCTGGAAGGAATCTGGAAAACAAGGCTTTCCCTTACTTGGATCTAGTACATTAGATTAACCGATTTAAAACTAAGCTACCACCTAACATGCATAATTCTACGGCTATAACTGGTCATAAGCCCACTGTGTTGTGCATATTAGTGAAATCTGGATTTCCACTATTGAAGTACCCCACTGCTCTGCCCCTAAAATCCTAAGTCTGGGTGACCTGAAAAGGAGAACTGCAAAACTTACACCATTCACAAGGTTCTTGACCTAGGTAGGTTTTGATCTGAGCCGTTTTGTAGACGAAGTCGCTCTTCCTGTAACTGGTCTCATGGTCAAGGATGCAACCAGCGTACGCCACTCAGACTTCTGTTCTTGAAAGGGGAGGCACATGCCCTACTTACTTTTACAATATGTTTTTCCTGCCATGGCAGATGTCTGGCAGAAAGCACTTAGTTCTGAGTGCACTGTTACAGGGTTTAGCAAACAAAATTCCCTCAGCACACAGCATCTCCCGAAACTTGCCAGAGTTCTGAGACAAGTGATTTTCATGGCCTCGTCATATAAAGTCTCTTCTAGGCAAGGTCCTCCCTTTTGAACTTTCCTGATGGTATTTGCAGCAAATATGTGGGGAAGTGGTGCTGTGAGGCAGAGTCAGGAGGTTTGGAACGCCCGCCGTTGGTGAGGGAGGGCTGCTGACCATGTTGTCACTTGATTTCCTCCTGCTGGGGGCCTCCAGGGTTGGCTCTGTGGAAAGAGTGGAAGCCTTTCATCCTTATGCCCCATTCGGACCTCTCTCAGTGTTGCCTCAAGTTTAAAAATACAATAAAATCCTTCACAGGGATAACTGTCATTTTCTCACACTGACAGTATGTATAAAAGTGTTTTTAGAAGCGTTGTTATTTTTATTGCTCTGTATCATTTGAACTAAATAAAAACAATATCCTTGCCATTCATGAGCAGCCCCAAAATCTGGCCCCCCAGGCACCACCAGTCCCACAGATGGCTACCTGGACAGAAGCCCCTGCACTCCAACAGAGACATAAGGTGCCTTCACAGTTTCTCATTGTCTTCCCACAAAACCGACAGGTACTGACACCCGTGCTCTCATTTGAAGAGTCAAGTCAAACACAACTAAAACAAAACTCACACGCTAAAAAGACCAACCTTCTGATGTGGCTGGTACTTTTCATTCAGGGAGGGAAAACAGGATCACAAGCTTCAGGAGGAAACAAAATGTGCTTGTAAATAATTCAGATAAGGTAACAGATAAGGTAACAGCGAGTTTACCCACCCTGTGTTTGGTTTGAAAGTGTCAGATTCCTTCAGAGGGACTTTCCCAAGTTCAGATGGCAATCACATTGAGCTGTAGTAATTCCTTCGGAATGTAACACGTTTTGGTGACCCAGGTAGCTGTGCCGTCTACTTTCCAAGGGCATTTTGAGCTCTCCTCTCTGAGAGTGTCAAAATACATTCTTGCCTACTCACTGGCCCTGTGATGGGCACAGAATAATGGAGTGCAAGCCCAGTGCGAGTCAGCAATATTGGCTGTTCACAAAAAGAAACTGACCTGATGGGGGTAAGAAGTAGGAAGAAGTAGGAAGGTAAGAACAACAAGCTAATCCCCAGTGTATCGAGCCTGGCTCACACGCTTGCTGGGTGACTGGCCCAATCCTGGATTCCAAGTAAATTCTAAGTGGTGTTGCCAAATAAAACACAGAACACCTAGTTGCATTTGACTTTCAGACAAACAAGAAGAATAATTGGTGGGGTGTTAAGACTTCTACCTTTCCAATATCCCTTCTTTTCGGAAGCATCCCAGAATCCCTCCCCTCATGGTCCAAGGATCAATAATTACAGCAAGAAGCAGCACTTAAAAAGAGCTTCCCACTTCCCAAAGCACTTTTCACGTTCATTAGCTTACTTTTAGTTTATCTTCACCACATTCCTAAATATTTATTTTAATACAGCCTATTGATTGATAAAACTTGAGGCTGATCTGAGATTAAGTGAATTACTCAATCAAGTGAATGTGGAAGTTAGAATTTAAAGCCCTAATATCAACTCCACCAACTCCTCAGAGCACTCTGTATCTGCCTTTTTTATAAGAGTTTATTAAATTTTCCCAGATAACTTTACTTATTTACCTTGCTTTTACCTAGATTTTGAGTTTTGTGAGAACAGGAGGTTGGTTCCTATATAATCTTTAACCTCACAGAGACCTAATGTCTATGGATTTGAATTAGGTCACAAACACCAATTTTTTCTTTTTTCAATTTAGCCAAGATTACCTTCAGACCACCTTTTTTATTTTTTTTTACCACGTTTCTACAAAGTAGAAGACAATTGCAATTAAGTTCTACATATTTGCTCAAGGGAACACAAGTGAATTAGGACAAACAATGAAAATGGAATTTGGGGCTCCTTTTTCTTAGTTCATCGTGATGATCCATCATCCTCAAATACCTTCTGTGATTCTATTATCACTGCCTATTAAGATGTCTGAGGACTCTACATCTTCTAGAAATAGTATGTGTTAATGAGACGAGATGTGTGCAAATCCACGAAAGGATGTCGGAAAGAAAGGAGCTTTCAAAGCATGAATATTAATCTCTCAGCCTTGGCTTGCTGACACTGGTGATGTGGGTAGGTTCTAAGTCTCCTAAAAGGCATGTGAAAAAAATGCAATAAATAGGATTGAAATTGTCCTTGATGCCTTGATATTACTGTATCTTGGAGCCCAATAGTTAAACCCCACATCTCCACCAGAATGGGCAGAAATTATAAGATGGGCCTTTTACAGATGATGGAATGGCTGGCTCTCTCTGGCAGGAACTAATATAATTTGCTTAGAAAGTGACTGCATTCTAGTTCAACACGGTGGTCAAAGGAAGCAGGCTTTAACCAGCTGGAAATGTACCCTGGGCAAGTTCAGTTCCTGGCCCATTCTTGGCTCTTTATCCTGCCTTAGCTCTATGCTCTCCATTCACTGAGGCTGGGATTTCTTGCTGCACTGAGCCACATTGCCAACATTCTGTCAGGGTGCTTTTCTTCCTATGTCATTGTGTAACCACAGGTCCAGGGAGAGAGGAGCTCTTTTAAAATTGTTGCAGATTTTATATTATGCTCTTTTGACAAAAGCTTAATTTACTAAGTGTAGCAGAATTATTAAATAAATGCAGGGGTTTTGGAGGGAGGCTAAACTAATTTCACATCCCATCTTGACCCTGTGAGACCTGGGACAAGTTACTTAACTCCTCAGATCTCCAATGTTCTCTTCTATAAAACAGATCTGATGATCCTGACCTCATAGGATTTGAGGGAAGATTAAATAAAAAGCCATTAATTCAAATCATGTGGCATAATGGCTAATATTTAGAAAATCCTGGAGAAGTGTTGGTGTGGCTGTTATTCTTAAATACTTGAAGCATTAAAACATTACTAAAGTGTGTGCCTCAGTTTATGCATATATTCCAATATCTAGAGTTGGGATGTAGGCATTAGTCATTTCTAAAAGCTCCCAGGTTGGGGCGCCTGGGTGGCTCAGTTGGTTAAGCGACTGCCTTCGGCTCAGGTCATGATCCTGGAGTCCCTGGGTCGAGTCCCGCATCGGGCTCCCTGCTCGGCGGGGAGTCTGCTTCTCCCTCTGACCCTCCTCCCTCTCATGCTCTCTGTCTCTCATTCTCTCTGTCTCAGATAAATAAATAAAATCTTTAAAAAAAAAATAAAAAAAATAAAAAAATAAAAAAAAATAAAAGCTCCCAGGTGATTCCAGTATGAACGTGGAGTTGGGAACAACAGCTCCAGAGCAGAAGTGATAGTAAAAATACTTAGGTGCCCGACAGGCACCCACCAATCAGAAAGGAAACTTGATTAGTCAGGAAGAATCCTGACAGTAAACAACCAGCACAGCCATCAGCCACACTCTGGCATGAAACTGTCCCTTGGTCGGGTATGTTTAGGAAATGCTTCTTATTAGAGATTCCATATGATTATTAAAGGCTCTGAAAGATCATGTAACTAAAAACAAACCACCAGATTGCAAATTTTCCAAAAGAATGCGTGCATGGAATGTTCTTGTTAACATCAAGTAGCCTGTCACGTGGCATCTTAGTAAAAATGCTGAGGGAAAGAGAAGCATCCCAGTTTGAAAAGGTTTGATTGTGTTTGTTTATTTCTGTCTATACCCCCAGCAATTCTGACTTCTTACTGGAAATTATACAGTCTTAGGTAGAATTCCAAGATGGTGTGCAAGAGTCCCACCCTGGTGTGCATGCTTTGTATCGTTCGTTATCTTGAGTGTGGGCATGACTTGTGAATATAATGAGGCATCACTCCCATGATTACTATGTTATATGATAAAAGGGAAAATATCTAAGGTGAGCCTGACCTAATCACTCGGACTCTTACAAAAAGAGCATTTTCTCTGGCTGGTTGCAGAAGTCAAAGGATGTGCTTCTGGTGGCCTGGAGTTCCCAAACAGCTATGTTGTGAACTGCCTGAAGGAAGGAGTGGCCCCTAAGAGCTGGAAGCGGTCCCCAGGAAACAGCTAGCAAGAAAACAAGGACCTCAGTTCTGTGACATGAGGAATTGAATTCTGCTAATAATTTGAAGGAACATGGAAGAGAACTCCAAGCCTCAGATAGTACACAGCCTTTGTTTGCAGTGTCCAAAAATCTATCAGAGGATTGGATAAAGAATGAAGAACACTGGTTTGCAGTATCAGAACTATTTCTGCCATAAAGGTTTCAGATTGTAGGGAAAGCAGATGTCATCTAGGGTTGGAATAAAGAGGAAAATGTGTCATTAGATCTTATGAAGATAAGGTGCCATTCAGAAAGAACAATCTGTGACTTTCCATCAAATGATTAACTCTGTAAATGCACGATTACTGTTTATATTTGAGAGTAAAATGTACTGTGAGCAAAATATTAGAGAAGTAGGAACAAAATAAAAGAACAATGAGAGGCAGCTTATTATAGTGAGGAAAGCACTAGATGAAAAGAATTTTCAGGTCCTCTCTCCAGCTTTGCTGTGAAATAGTCATATAACATAGCTGCTCAGTGACTCAACTAATGCAGCTGTTTGATTTCTCATGTATAATTTATTGAGTATATTCTGGGCATCAGCACTCTTCTGCAGTTAGGGATACAGCAATGAACAGGGTATGCAAAGTCACTGCCCTCAAGGAGTTTACATTACAGTGTGGTGATAGTGATTCAGCCAATCAACACACGGCGCCAATTTCAGATGGTGAAGAGCTCCACAGAGAAAAACAAGAGCTAATGAAGACAAAGAATGGCTTGGGGGATGGGAATCAGGGATGGCGTCTTTAAAGATGGCATCCGTGTTTGGAGCTGAGACAGGAATTTAGACCGGCTGATGGATTAGATGTCAGGCTGAGAGGGAAAAACAAGAGTCATGAATGGCCTCGGGATTTTTGGCCTGAGCAATTGAGTGTATGTTCATGACATTTATTTGATTGGAAATAGTGTGGGAGGACAGGTTTGGGGGAATATAAGAGTTCATTCTGGGACATAAGACATTTGACTTGCCTGTGATCAAAGAGGAAATGTGGAGGAGGCTGTCACATTTGAGGCTGGAGTGCTTTGTCTCCTCTGTAAAATGCATGTGTTGAATTGGATCCTCTATGAGACCCTTCCAGTTCCAATATTCTGTGGGTCTGTGAACTAGAAATCAAAGCAAATGAAAGGAATTGTAGACTTAAAAAAAAAAAAAAAAAGGGACCAGAAAACCGAATGAAATTTTCATGGAAATGAACAACAACGTTCATTTAGAAAGGAGGCCAAGTAATTGGCCAAGATCGGAGGAGAAACTAATTAAAATGGAATAAGAACAGAATAGTTCCTATCTGATATGTACACCTTTTGTTTCCATGAAAGATAAAACAGATTTTCTTAAAGTGACTGGTAGCGAATTTCTTATTATCAAATGCCATTAAAGATAATGATCTCCTGTGCATGAATGTTTTTTCAAAGTGCTTTGATTTACATAGAGTGTTTATTGAATGAAATATTCCCAAGTCAGTTCTGTATCCCAGGAGCAAATGTTTCAACAAATACATACCTATTGGATATGGTTTGTGCAGTTCTTCAATATTTTCATGAAAATCACAACCTGAATTTATCTCAGAATATGACACCTTCTCCTTAGTAACCCCAAGGCAGCATGGGACATTAATAATTCATAAAACACCACTATTTTCCATTTTAAAAAATGAAGCAGGAAGTTGATAAAAATAAAAAATAATCACAATTTCCATTTTAAATTTCTAATAAAGTATATTTCAGTTTATCAGTAACCAAGAAACTGACAGGTATGGCTGATGGGAAGGATGCCCCCAAGTGAATAGACTTATATTTCTGCCTTCTATAGTTTCCATGACTACAGCCCATCGGAATTGCATTAGTCACACATAGCACCAAGAAAGAACAAAAGGAAATGGAAGAATAAATGACATTAGAATGTCACATAAAGGGAAAAGTGATCACAGAGGTTTTTTTAAAGGAACATAACTTCTCATATCTAGAACTCTCTTGCTGAACCTACTTCAGCAAGAGATGTTTCTATTCAGGTCTGGAAATTTTTTATAAGTAGCTCAAGGTTTCAAAAATGAAATTGGGGGGCACGTGGGTGGCTCAGTCGTTAAGCGGCTGCCTTCGGCTCAGGTCATGATCCCAGGGTCCTGGGATCGAGTGCCGCATCGGGCTCCCTGCTCAGCGGGAAGCCTGCTTCTCCCTCCCCCACTCCCCCCACTTGTGTTCCCTCTCTCACTGTGTCTCTCTGTCAAATAAATAAATAAAATCTTAAAAAAAAAAATGAAACTGGGGAGAACTGTCTGATGATACAGCTGATTCAATGTATGGGTGGCCATGTGGTAATTAGGACATTCAGAATATTCTGACATAGTCACAGAATTGCAAACTTAGAGTGTCCAAAGGGGGAAAAAAAAGTCATGCCCCAATGTGAACTGATTTGGGTAGTTTTATTGAAGTTGTTTTATAGTATCAGAGTTATTGATATAGGTGGGCTAACTGGCTCCTATTCAAAATATATCAATAAATGGTACTATTTTAAGTATCAAGAGAGGTTCTCCTGCCTATTTACAAATACGTCCATTTCTTAAAAATAGTAATGAAATAGTTCCTAAGCAAAACTTGCCATCTTCTGATAAAGTACAGGCAGAGAAATACAAGAATCAACCCACACTCCAAATAGAGGCCAAGATTCCTTAGTAGATGCTTCTCAAGTTAGTAATGATTTGATTAAATGCAGTGTCTCCTACACACTTCAGGCTTTATGAAGAAGTCTGCCTAGATTTGCCCCTTCTTGAATTTTCAACATCTCATACAGTGATTTGAGATACTCAGTGAATGACTGAATGAGTGAATGAATGAATGAAGGTAAATGAAAGCTTAGCAACCCCTTAAGTTCTCTCATCCTTCATTTTATTTATTGAAGTCACTAAAATAAAAATAATAATAATAAAAATCCCATGATCTGAGATCCTCAAGTAAAATAAACCTTCAGTAGACATCAATGTCAATAAGTGTTACGTGTTTTTTAAATGCAAAGATTAAAGCATGGAACTTAGAGCATTGGTTTCTGACCAAGATTTGGCAAAGATGTATGTCATTTGAATTAAACCACGCTAATCACAGTGACTGTTTGGTTGAGCGTATTGGTCAGCGCTATGTTCATGGAAGATGCTTTCCCTTGGTGATGTCTCTGGCCTTCCGTAAGAGTTTGATTTCCACACAGATCTCTGTCATTTAGGTTAATGATGCTTCCAAGACTTTTAACTTTTTTTTTTTTTTAAGATTTTATTTATTTGACAGAGAGAGACACAGTGAGAGAGGGAACACAAGCAGGGGGAGTGGAAGAGGGAGAAGCAGGCTTCCCACTGAGCAGGGAGCCCGATGTGGAGTTTGATCCCAGGACCCTGGGATCATGACCTGAGCCAAAGGCAGACACTTAATGACTGAGCCACTCAGGCGCCTGACTTTTAACTTTTTAAAAAAGATTTTATTTATTTATTTATTTGAGAGAGAGAGAGAGCACAAGCAGGGGCGGGGAGGAGCAGCGGTAGAGGGAGAAGCAGACTCCCCGCTGAGCAGGAAGCCCAATGTGGCACTTGATCCCAGGACCCTGAGATCATGACCAGAGCCAAAGGCAGACGCTTAACTGACTGAGCCACCCAGGCACCCTCTAGGACTTTTAACTTTAAAGGAATCTTGAAATTACAGTGTTCTTAAATACGAAATTACCTATTTCACATTTTACAGATGCCCAGGGAAGTTAAAATGGCAAATTTATCTCAGACAGCATCCCATTAAGTTGTTCTTGACATGGGTTTTTCTTTTACTAAACTTGTACTGTCACACTGTGTCTTCATTACCTCTCTCAGGCTCCCCTTCCTGTCTATTTTTTACTCACACACCCCTCCCCCTCCACTCCCTTCTCCTTTCTCTCTATTTCCTCTTAATCCTGGGTTCTCCCAGTCCCAAAGAAAGCAAATCTGGTGAGTCATGCACAGATAAATATTTGCATGTCCTATTAAAAGTCTAAGCAATGGAATTGAAAAATAACGGTTTACGGGGCAGCCTGATAGTGAAATCTCACTTGCAAAGTGTTAGGGGGTGGATTGGGGCCTTTCTTTGCATGTCCAAAATCACACCTCATAGCTTTGGCAGTCACTAGAAAAAACAGAAGTTTTGTTGGCTTGACTTCACTTTCTCCTGGACCAACAGTCTACCACCCTAAGCCTATTAGGGTGGGTGGCGATTCTGTTCATTAAGGGCAGTTCCAATCTGGAAAGTAGAAGCTCATTGACCTTATAAGGGCCCCTCAAGGTCATTAAAACTCTCTCTTGATGGTGTTGGCCATTAATTCTGCAGCTCTGTGTCAAGTGAGGGAGTTTAGCAGCTCCACCAGGCTTCCCCTGCGTCACTCCTGCAACCTGTTTCCTGCTCACCTTGGCCTCTGCGGGAACCCAGTTAAGCATTTGGCAACTCTCCATCCTTGTGGATGTGGATGTCTCCTAACAACTTCCCCTCTCCCGTCTCTACCCACCCACACTGAGTGAAGGTGAAATGATGACCTCTGATTTTCCCGTAGGCATTTAGGTGCATATGGATTGAATCTCACCAAAGCTTTAATTCATTTTCCGTGAATACCGCAGGCCTAAAATAAGAAGCAAAAAGACGCTTTTCTGACCATTGTTTAACAATTACATGCATTGGAAACAATGCAAAGTAATTAGCTATGTCCCTCCATCCAGTGCTTTGCACCCTTCCGAACACTTAGAAGCCACTTAGTATGTATCTGTTGAGTGAATGAATCTCTAAGACTGGGATTATGGGATTTGAAGAGTGTGGGATGACAGGAAAGAAAAAAGGGAATAATAGAATATGGAATCCCAATAAATCAAAAGGTATCTAAAAGGCAGATAAAATATATTTCCTTCTTTAATAGTAGATCTTTTGATCAAGCTACCAAATATTTGAAGGTTAATCTGCCCACAAAATGGCATTTATTAGGCAGAAACTACCTACTGAGTATCCAACATTGGGTGATACAGAAACATATGACAGAGACTTTTCTTAAAAGGAATTTATAATCTAGGTGAAAAGAGAAAATTAACCAAATGAAGTAATTAGAGGTAAGCTACATTCCAGAATGTGTGGTTCTGAATTCAGAGCTAGAGGAGTTGAGAAACAGTGCTGAAAGATATGCTGATATAATTAAAAAGTAATTACACATACACATTTGATTTACACAAACTGAGGTATACATGCTATGAGAAAATTGTTTTTGAAATAAGTAATGTAAATATTGTGGGGCATTCAGTTGGCCATTCTACCCCATAAACACATGAGGGATAGCAATCTCCCCCCGCCGCAAGGGGGGTCTCATTCCCTCTTGCTTCTTACTGTAAGCACCTTTCTTCCTTTAATATAATTTTTTTTTTAAGATTTTATTTATTTATTTATTTATTTATTTATTTGAGAAAGACACAGCGAGAGAGGGAACACAAGCAGGGGGGAGTGGGAGAGGGAGAAGCAGGCTCCCCGCCGAGCAGGGAGCCTGATGCAGGACTCGATCCAGGGACTCCAGGATCATGACCTGAGCCGAAGGCAGTCGCTTAACCAACTGAGCCAGCCAGGCGCCCCCTTTAATATAATTTTAATACTTACAACTGTCCTATGATTAATTTATGGCAATTTCCAAGGGTAGTTTAAATATATGTAATTATCACCTTAAAACATATTTCATATATTCTCCAGCCGTACTTACACTAATTTCTCATAGTCTAAACACTGTATTTTCTCCTTTGTAATCAACTAACTGGCCAAAGAAATAAAAAGAAAATGATTATTGTAGCAGTGGTTGGTTGATTGTTATTTGATTGGTTGATTCTTTCATTCATTCATATTCAAGTAAAGATCAAGATCAACCTAGAGTCAAGGCCTGGGGTAAACACAGAGAGACCATTTCTTACTGAAAGTCTGGCTTTATTTCTCGCTAAGGTTTGGAAGGTGTTTTATTTAGATTCATAGTATATGGTACACAATAGTCCAAATGCACAGAAGAGAAAGTCTTCTTTGCTTTGAAGCATGTGGCTATGTTGTCAGGGTTTGCAAGCTGTAGGAGATACCCTGCTGTCTTACGCAAGTGTTGTGCTCCCTCTCATTGTCCCTCCAAAGGGAGATCAGCAGACACTGTTGCTGGGTCATAGGTGGAAGAAACACATGGAAAATCTGAGAAAGAGAAAGCCCATTTCCATTTCTGAAACTATCATACTCTCACATCTCTCTTAAGAACATCTGAAAACAACATGTGTCTACATTTGATGAAGTCCAATGCCTCAAAATGTTACATAATGTAAAGGCCAGAATGCTGTCAAGTTTGATGGATTTTTTTGTTTTTGTTTTTGTTTTTTTATAAATAATCCTTTTCACATATTATCATAAAGACAACTCTGCTACTTTTCCTTCTTCAAGAATCCTGAAACTTTAACTTATTTCCTCAGGATGGACAGAAATACAGCTGAAGTATATTTGCCAAAATGAGTATAAATGCATACACAATGTAGTGGGAGTTGCAAAAAAAAGGCTATGAAAAAGAAGTTAGTGATGCATTAGAATTCTGTGCTGAGCTCTTCTGTAAAAAGCAGTGTTATTCTACCAAGAATACCATCATTTTCCTCGTGGCTATAAAGGGAAGCAAAACATTTTCTTGTAACTTTTTATATTAGTATATAAAATGACAGTCTAAATTTTCAAACAATGAGGTGATATAGCAATAGGAGAAAAGTAAAATGCATATTTGTTTTAACAAAATGCACCATAATTTCAAGATGCTTGCTCGTCCCCTGTGTAGAAAAGGAGGTATGTAGGGGCGCCTGGGTGGCTCAGTCGTTAAGCGACTGCCTTCGGCTCGGGTCCTGATCTCGGAGTCCTGGGATTGAGCCCCACATCAGGCTCACTGCTCGCAGGAAGCCTGCTTCTCTCTCTCCCACTCCCCCTGCTTGTGTTCCCCTCTCACTGTGTATCTCTCTGTCAAATAAATAAAATCTTAAAAAAAAAAAAAGAAAGAAAAGGAGGTATGTGATTACAGGGGCTGTAGATATTTAGATCAAATCCTTCCATAAGTCAAAAATACATGCATCAGAAAATGAATTTTAATGATTTTTCCATAAAGTCATAAAAACCAAACTATGTAGTATGCATAAGGTTATCCATTCTTATGCAAAGTAACTTCAATTCCAGGAGTGTTGGCTGGGGGTGTGATAGAAAAATATGTCTTTCAAAAAGAAGGACATCAAAAAGTGAAACCCATTATATATATACAATGGAATATTATGCAGCCATCAAAAGGAATGAGATCTTGCCATTTGCAACGACGTGGATGGAACTGGAGGGTATTATGTTGAGTGAAATAAGTCAAAAAGAGAAAGACATGTATCATATGATCTCACTGATATGAGGAATTCTTAATCGCAGGAAACAAACTGAGTGTTGTTGGAGTGGGGGGTGGGGTGGGAGGGATGGGGTGACTGGGTGATAGACACTGGGGAGGGTATGTGCTCTGGTAAGCGCTGTGAATTGTGCAAGACTGTTGAATCTCAGATCTGTACCTCTGAAACAAATAATGCAATATATGTTAAGAAAAAAAGAAGAAGAAGAAGGTAGCAGGAGGGGAAGAATGAAGCAGGGAAATCGGAGGGGTGGACGAACCATGAGAGACGATGGATTCTGAAAAACAAACAGGGTTCTAGAGGGGAGGGGGGTGGGAGGATGGGTTAGCCTGGTGGTGGGTATTGAGGAGGGCACATTCTGCATGGAGCACTGGGTGTTGTGCACAAACAATGAATCATGGAACACTTCATCTAAAACTAATGATGTAATGTATGGGGATTAACATAAGAATAAAAAAAAAAAGTGAAACCCATGCCCACACCAGCATATTATTAATTTTTAGGTTTTAATTTTTATATATATAAAACCAAAATTGACCATGGGGAGGCCAACCTTAAAGAGCTTTTATTATAAGGAATTTGCATGTATGCTAGATCAGAACTAAATATCTAGTCATAGTATGGAAATCTGGAGGAATCTTGTGACATCCCTTACCTTTCAGAGCTTTGATTAGATTTCCAAAATTTACTGTGGTTGTGAAGATATTTTAGTAGATTTAAAAAAGACTCAGTTCACCTAAATGAAAACTTCGGGCATAATAAAAGTAAGGTGGTTTATTTTTCTCTTCACTAAGCATTGGGGTGGGAGGAAGAGGAGTTGAGAGAAGTTGGGAAATTGGGTGTTGTTCCTTTTCTTCTTAAACAGGATCAGCATTTTGAAATTAAGGCAGAAAGAAATGTGAGCCTGATTGCTGGCAACCAGACAGTGTTTATAATCTACTTCAGCAGATTTCTGCTAGGAACATCTGCCCTAAACTAGTGTTAGGCTAAGACTGATTGTCACTCTTCCGAAAGGAATTCCTGTTTCCCTTCCTCACACACACACACACACACACACACACACACACACACACACACACACACTCTCTCTCTCTCTCTCACATTCACACACACTCACAGTTTATCCGGCAATCTTGAGAGAACCCAGAGAAATCTGGGAAACTAAAGAGTGAAATCCCAGCCTACCCTTGTCACTCACCATCTTCCTTAACGGAAAGGAAATGTATTTTAGGTTTCATTGAAATTATAAACAATACTATGCATGCAGCTGTGTTGCAAACGTCTGATGTCAGTAATGCTGAATACATGTTTTCATCTTAGGCAAAACTTATCAAAAACATACAGAACGAGATTATAAGATTTTATTGAAAACAGCCCACAAAAAAAAAAAAATCTCTATTCCCTTTGTTGTTAGGTTGCATGTGTTGCTCATTATTTATTGCCAACATATTTACTTATTAGTAGTTAACCCTCTCTGTGGGCCTAGCAAAATAAGATTTCAGAAGCCACAACTTTGAATCTGGACACAATTCCATACTTGTAGTTGATCTTCATCAGTATGTGTTACTGACACTCCAACAATTAAATGGAGGAAATAAAGTTTTGTGAAGTGTGTACTTTGCTGAGAAACGCACACACACACACACACTGAAATACCAACAAGAAGAACATGAAGACTTATAATGCCACATATTCATATAACATCTACTGTAGTTGAAACGGAATCCTTTTCTCCCTAAATAAATGTTTTTATTCTTTCTGCAAGCTAGATGTGGAAAGCTCTTGTCTCTACTTGGGGATGAAGCAACCCATTCATGGGATATATCAAGGCCAAAAAGATCATTCATCAACAGTAAGGAGGCATGTTTGTGATACTTTGGTTCAGTGTCTCACCTGACGAGTGTTTCACAAGCCCTACCTTAGTAACAACATGCTATGTTACAAGGTAAACCTTTCTCAATAGCAATTTAGCAACATATCAATAGTCTTTAAATGATTCATATGCTTTGCTTCACTGATTCCATGTTCTGGAAATATTAAGAGTGGCAAAGCTATCCATCACAGGTATTAGTTTAGTTCAAAGAGTCACAAATTGAAGACATAAATGTCTAGCATTAAGAAAATGACCAAATAAATTGTGAAATAACCATACTCCAGAATATATTGCAAACCCTGGAATCATGTTTTAATAAAATATTTAATAATATGAATGCCAAAAGTATAGGTTAAGTGCAAAAATTTCATAAATATATATGCAATCCTAGAGTATAAATGGAAAGGTATATATGTATACTTACATATATTCATATAACCATAATAGTGTTAAAGGATATATATGAGCACACATATATTCTTTCATATATAATATAAATATTAGGAAGAAAACAAGGATGAACAATGGTTATTTTCTTTTTGAGTGGCAAAATTAGAGATTTTAGATTATTCTTTAAACCCTCCTTCTTCTTCTAAAATATGCCAAAATAAAATGTTTTATAATTATATATAAAGATATTTTTATTTTATTTTTTTAAAACAAACTCCACTGACCTCATGTGAAGCCTTGTTCCTTATTAAATTACTGGAAAATAATGGAAGTCTCAAAACCTAAAAGCAATATTTCTATGAAGGAAGTCCAGAAAAGTTGATACTGTAACATAAGAAAATAATTGTACATTAATGAAAAACCCAGAGTAGGGCGCCTGGGTGGCTCAGTTGGTTAAGCGACTGCCTTCGGCTCAGGTCATGATCCTGAAGTCCCGGGATCGAGTCCCGCATCGGGCTCCCTGCTCGGCAGGGAGTCTGCTTCTCCCTCTGACCCTCCTCCCTCTCATGTGTTCTCTCTCATTCTCTCTCTCTCAAATAAATAAATAAAATCTTTAAAAAAAAAAAAAAAAAACCCAGAGTAGAAAACAAGAAATCTTGTGATATTCGGAAATTTGGAAGTTTAGTTATGTATATTGTATTTGTGGGTTTGGATAATTCCTGCTTACTCTCAGTATACTAACCTTACTGAAAAATAGTTGTTAAAGATGGGGCGCCTGGGTGGCTCAATTGGTTAAGCATCTGCCTTCGGCTCAGGTCATGATCTCAGGGTCCTGGGATTGAGCCCCGCATTGGTTCCCTGCTCAGTGGGGAGTCTTCTTCTCCTTGTCCCTCTGCCCACCCCCCACTCCCCACTCCCACACCCAACACTCCCCACACCCCCACCCCCATGCATGCATGCTCTCTCTCCTCTCTCAAATAAATCTTAAAAAATAAAAAATAGTTGTTAAAGAGAGTTTAGCAGTCAATCAAGATTTTTGTCCAAATTTAGTAAGAGTCTCAAAAAAGGGGGAGAACTATAAAATAGAGCATAAAACCTGATTCACATAATTCTGTTCAAAATTAAATTTTCAGAGCTTATTATTTACAGTCATCTGCATAATACGTAACTCTAAGAGAAAGTGGTCCGTATTTTAAAAAATAATTTATAAAATAATTTTTAAAAGTATTTTATTACTTCCAGGTATACAACAAAAATTAGAATTCATTAAGCAATTTTGCTGAAGTTTTAAAATACATTTAAAATGCAATCAAAACTAAAAGTGTCACCCTCAAGCAACTAGTAAGCAAAATAGCCTTAAAACATAATTTTCTTCAGAAAATTAAACATGTCTTCCTATAGTTTTATGTTCAGAGAACTAAACATGTCTTCCTATAGTTTTATGTGCAGTATTCCTTTACTTAACTAATTCTTTCAGGTAAAATATAAAATATTCAGATTTAGAAGAATTACAATATTTTGTTATATTACACCTGTAATCACTGTCCCTGAGAAAGGTAGAGGTCACTGAGGAGTCCACAAATCTTGTCATTTTACACAATTTTATAAAACTCTTCAGTAAAACTTTCAGTGCTTTAGAATATCAAATGAAATGTTTACTGAGATAGATAGCCCTGGATGTTTTGAAATTTTAGAGAACAAATTTTTTTTAGCTTTTTCTCAATTCTGTGGGATTGGCTGAACCACAGGTATTATGAGCAAATGCACATCACTTTTCTAACTGTGCATGTGACCCAACAAGCCTAACATTAAATGGCTTCTGAGAAATGAGAGACTGTGGAAGCAATAGGTAATATTCTGAGGAACAATAAAAATTAAGATCATTTAAAGTATTTTCCACAATTGAGAAGATTATTAGGCAAGATGAACAAAACTGGAAGAGAGCAGATCAGCCTATACAATTCTTCCCTTGTTCTCCTGTTTCCTGAAACAATATCAGGATGATTTTTTAAATTACTAGTTTATATTATTTATTTTTAAATGGGAATAGTTCATTTGAGAAATGGAAACAAAATAAATGTAAACATGTTGCTTTTTTTAGTTAGAGGACAATAAATTAAGTGGGATTGTTGATAATACTTTGAGACTCCAAATGTTGACATTGGAGCCAGTCATTTGACCTTTCTGAATCCACAGTAGGGATGGGGTTGATCAAATGCTTTCTAGGGCCGTAGAAGGGTCCCTAGTTTGTAAAGACAAAGAATAATATAATAATATAAACAATATAAAATATCATATATGATAATATAAAACAAAGGAAAAAACACATATAACCAAAACGATTTTGAAAGTAACTAGTTGAATTTGTTTTCTGATTCTCGACTAGTTATTTAAAAACTTAATATTTGACTGATCCCAAATGTTTATTGTTACAAAGAGTTAATGTTTTGTCATTCGGAGTTAAGGTGGAAATTTATGCCATATCATTGAAATTAATTTTCAACTTCCTGGTATTGATTAGGTACCTTGTCTACTAGTCTGTATAATTACTCTTTCACTCTATTAAGATAGTTATCATAGAAAACTTTAATTTTTTAATTTTTTAAAAATATTTATTTGAGGAAGAGAGAGAGAGAAAGAGAGTGCTCATGTAAGTGGGGAGGAGGGGCAGAGGGAAAGAATCTTCAAGCAGACACCCCGCTGAGTCCGGAGCCAATGCTGGCTTGATCATGACCTGAGCAGAAACCAAGAGTTGGACCCTGAACTAACAGTGTCACCCAGGTGCCCCCATAGAAGACTTTTAAATATCATAATCATCATAGTTGTACTCTTGAAATAAAGGAGGAAAAGAGGTCATTATCAATATGTTTTCCTCCCTTTGAATGGCACTTTCTGTTTCCTGTGGCCTGCCCTGCCTTCATTCTTAAGAAAAAGGTCCAGCTGACTTCAAGATGAAGGAAATACCCAGTGAGAACTTAGCCATTATTTTGTTGTATCATTGCTGGAGCAGAGGGTCATAAACAGGTATTACATTATTGTATCTGAAAGGGCCTCCATTGTAAAAAACAGAAACTAGCTCTAAAAATGACATTTATGGGGGCGCCTAGGTGGCTCAGTTGTTAAGCGTCTGCCTTCGGCTCAGGTCATGGTCCCAGGGTCCTGGGATCAAGCCCCACATCGGGCTCCCTGCTCCGCGGGAAGCCCGCTTTTCCCTCTCCCATTCCCCCTGCTTGTGTTCCTTCTCTCGCTTTATCACTGAGCCCTGGAGATTTCTGCTACCACGTATGCTATCCATTCTACGTGGCTTCTGATTCCTTGTGCCTCTCACTTCCTCTTCAAAGACTGGCTTGGATTTGTTTGCTTATGGGACTCTAGTGTTTGCCTGCTCCCTAGTCTCAAGAGAGGGGGGACATTGTGTTTAATGGCTTCTGTTGTGAAGGGTAAGGGCTCACAAAAATGGAGAATCCCCCAGACACTTTAAAAAAGAAGCAGGAATTCTGCTTTCGGTATCATGAGTGAGTAGGTGCTCCAAGGGACCCTCCTATTGCAACAACTAGATTGTGGATAGGACAGACTCCTTGCAATCATTGCTGTCTTACAATATGAAAGAGGTCTCCCAGAAACCCTCCTCTGCCAGGAACAAACAAACTACCATCAGTGGGACCCAGAGTAGTTAGCGACTGCTCCAGGGTGCTAGGAACCAAGACTTTAGAGGCAGTGAACCTGAGGTGGAGCATCCTAAAAGCCAAAGATGGGAGACCCAAAGCTAAATATTGAGCACAGGATGCTGAAGCCACAGCAGTGGGAAGTTGGAACAGCTGGAAGCCAGGGTAGCAGAATCAGCAGGTGTCTCAGAGGTGTGGTGTTGCCCTGGGGTGGACCCATATAGCAACACTGCTATGGGGATAGTGAACCTTGGAGCAGTTAGGAGTTGGAGATTTATAATCTAGCACTGCTGATCTAAACCAGAATTTACTAGAGGGGTACCTACTAGCTACCTGCAAAGATAGGAAGCAAACCCCCTCAAGTATTCTTAAGAACTACCTCAGAATAAGATCAATAGATTGACCAACATTATCAGAAATACAGGAAAGCAAGCCACTAGGAGTGAGAGTCAGCAGAAGGAAGAAACAGCCTGCGAGGACTGCAAATACTGCGATTGTCAGACACAGGATCTAGAATGGCTATATATCATACAGTAGAAGAAACAAAAGGTACAATTACAAAAATGAGCAAATAACAGGAAACCTTCCATAGGAACACACACAAAACACACTCATACAGACTTTTTAGAAATGAAAATAGAAAGGTTGAAATTTTTAAAATGGAGAGGTAAAATGAGAATTATCAACATTTGAAGAAAGTTAATAAAATAAAATATGAAACTGAAGTCTTTAATTAAAAAAAATGAATGCTTCAAAGGAGATAGAAACCTAGGAAAAGCAAAACAAACAGAAATTGAAAGGTAAGATGGCATTAAAAAATCCAGCTTTTCCAGTAATCTCAATAAGTATAAATAAAAACTGACCAATGCTATAGACATATCTATAAATACAACATATATAAACATAGCATATATAAAAGCATAAACTCACCAGTAAAGGATTATCAAATAGGGTTATTTTTAACCCAGTTAGGTGTTACATACAGGAAATATTCGTAGAGAGTAAGAAAACTTCCAGGCCAAAGTATAAAAAGAAAAAAAGATACATTAAGCCAATAATAACCAAAAGTAAGCTGTAACAGGTATATTATTCATAGACCAAATATCTTTTAAGAACTAAGAGAATCATTGGGATCTAGAGAATGACTATACATGATAAAAGGCTTAATTCACTGGGAAAATATGACCAGTCTAAACAAGACAGCTATGGCAAAATAGCTTTAAAGTGTAGGCAGTAAAAATTGTTCAAACCACATAAAATTTCGACAACTCAATCAACATAATGAGAAATTGCAAAATAGCTCTGTCAATTATTACTGATAGCAAGCAGAAAAAAATCAATAAAAATAAAAAATAGAACACATCTGACAAGCTTGATCTAATAGCTCTGTATAGAGCAGCATCCAAGAGTTAGAAAATACTTGTCCTGCTCAAGGACATATAGAATATTTTTTAAACTGAACAAGGCCATAAAGCAAGTCTCAATACATTTCAAAGAATTGGTATCCCACAGAACAGCTCTCTGATGAAGTACAATTAAGAAGTAATAATAGAAAGGCAAATGAAGACAATTGAGAAGTTGGAAAACACATTTCTATTTAATGCACAGGTCAGAGAGGGAATGTTAGTGGATGTTAACAAAAACACAAAACCCTAAAACTGAAGGGCAACCCAAAGTCTACTTGTTAAGACTTGTAGGAAACCAAAAAAGCATCATTTTGAGATCTGTTTAGCTTTGAATGATTTTATTACAAAAGAAAAAGGATTGAAAAGTCACAAGTTTTTTTCAACATTAAAGGTTATAATAAGAATAGCAGAATAAACCCAAGGACAGCAAGAAGAAAGATATAATATAGATATGAGCAGGTATCAATGAAATAGAATATAAAGGTACAGTAGGAAGCAACAAAAGAGCTAAGTTTTGTTCGAAATAAACCTTATGTGAGATTGATAGAAAGGAGGAAGGGAGAGAGAGAAAAACCAGAAATAATATACTGGATAATAAAGAGGATATGACAAAAGATGGGGCAAGATTAAAATATATGAGATCATCAACAATTTCGTGCCAATAAGTTATAAAATTTAACCAAGACTAAAAAATCTGGAAAAATTACAACTTGTCAAGAGAACTTCAAGAAGAAATAACTGGACCATTTCCTTACGCCATACACAAAGATAGACTCAAAATGGATGAAAGACCTAAATGTGAGACAGGAATCTATCAAAATCCTAGAGGAGAACACAGGCGGCAACCTCTGTGACCTCGGCCGCAACAACTTCTTGCTAGAAACGTCTCCAGAAGCAAGGGAAGCAAGGGCAAAAATGTACTACTGGGACCTCATCAAGATAAAAAGCTTTTGCACAGGAAAGGAAACAGTCGACAAAACCAAAAGACAACCGACAGAATGGGAGAAGATATTTGCAAATGACTAGTCCAGATAAAGGACTAGTATCCAAAATCTATAAAGAACTTACCAAACTCAACACCCAAAGAACAAATAATCCAATCAAGAAATGGGCAGAAGACATGAACAGACATTATCCAAAGAAGACATCCGAATAGCTAAAATTAACAAGTCAGGAAACTACAGATGTTGGTGAGGATGCAGAGAACGGGGAACCCTCTTACACCATTGGTGAGAATGCAAGTTGGTGCAGCCACTCTGGAAAACAATAGGGAGGTTCTTCAAAAAGTTGAAAATAGAACTACCTTTGACCTAGCAATTACACTACTGGGTATTTACCCCAAAGATATAAATGTAGCGATCTAAAGGGGTACATGCTCCCCAATGTTTATAGCAGCACTGTCCACAATAGCCAAACTATGGAAAGAGCCCAGATATCCATCAACAGATGAATGAACAAAGAAGATGTGGTATACACACACACACACACACAATGGAATACTATGTAGTGATAAAAAAAATGAAATCTTGCCATTTGCAATGACGTGGATGGAACTAGAGGATATTATGCTAAGTGAAATAAGTCAATCAGAGAAGAAAATTATCATATGATCTCACTGATATGTGGAATTTAAGAAAAAAAAAAAAAACAGGATCATAGGGGAAGAGAGGAAAAAATAAGATAAAACCAGAGAGGGAGACAAACCATAAGAGACTCTTAATCATAGGAAACATACTGAGGGTTGTTGGAGGGGTGGGGGCAGGGGGATGGGGTAACTGGGTGATGGACATTAAGGAGGGCACATGATATAACGAACACTGGGTATTATATTTAAGACTGAGGAATCACTGACCTCTACCTCTGAAAGCAATAATACATTATATGTTAATTAATTGAATTTAAATTTTTTAAAAAATGAAAAAAGGGGAAAAAGAAGAAATAAAAATGTAAATACTCCAACTATTAAAAAGTTGAACCAGTAATGAAATATATTTACATATAGAAAAATAAGGCTCTAAAAGTTTTACAGGTAAGTTCTACCAAATGTTTAAGGAACATATCATCCTAAATTTGAACAAATTTTCTGGAGAATAGAAAATGAGGGAAGAATCCCTGGCTGATTCTACAAAGTCAGTTTAACCTTGGTACAAAAGCAGGTAAAGACAGCTTGAGGAAGAAAATTATAGTACCAAGTTTCTCATTCATAGAGGAGCAAAAATCCTAAACAAAATATTTACAAATGGAATTCAAACAGCATATAAAAAGAAAATACGTGATATCCAGGTTGAAATTACTTTATGCATAAAAAGATGGTTTTTAGAAAATCTATAAATATTATTCAAGCTATTAACAAATTAAAGGAAAAAATATATTCCTTTAAATAGTTGGAGCAAAAAGGATTTTTTAAAACTTCAATGCCTATTCTTAATTCAAAAAGAAGTTAGTAAGCTAAGAGAATTTTGTTAACCTGCTGATATGTATCTGCAGAAAACTTAGAATAAACATCATTCTAAATAAGAAAACATCAGAAGGGGCACCTGGGTGGCTCAGTCAGTTAAACGGCTGCCTTCGGCTCAGGTCATGATCTCAGGGTCCTGGGATCAAGCCCCACGTCAGGCTCCCTGCTCAGTGGGAGGCCTGCTTCTCCCTCTCCCTCTGCCTGCCTCTCTGCCCACTTGTGCTCTCTTTCTATATCTCTATCAAATAAATAAATAAAATCTTTAAAAAAAAAAAAAGAAAACATCAGAAGCATTTCCTTTAAAATCAGTAATAAAAATGAAAATGCCCACTATTGCCACTTACAGTCAACATCTCACAGGAAGTTCTAACCAATCCAATAAGACCAGAGAAGTAAATGCTGTAATTTTCTGTGTGTAAATCCATAGATAAATTAATAGAATAATATAAATACTATAAATAACGAGAACTTAGTAAGAAAGAAAGGCATAGAATGAGTTTCTGAAACCTCAAGTCAGTTGCATTTCTGTGTACCAGTAATAAACAACATGAACATGTAATTTAAAATGATTCAAGGACGCCTTGGTGGCTCAGTTGGTTAAGCATCTGCCTTTGTCTCAGGTCATGATCCCAGGGTCCTGGGATCCAGTCCTGCATTGGGCTCCTTGCTCAGCGGGGAGTCTGTTTCTCCCTCTGCCGGCTGCTTGCCCTGATCGTGCTTTCTCTCTCTCTCTGGCAAATAAATAAAATCTTTTAAAATAAATAAATAAAAATAAATTTAAAAAAATTCATAAAGAAAACAAACATCACTATCTAAAATTATAAATACCTAATGCTGAACAGAAGATATGAAATACCTATATGCAGAAAATTATAATTCTTTTCCTGAATGTTATTAAAAAGACCTAAGCAAATGAAACAGTAGCTCCCATTCATGGATAAAAAAAAAAAAACCCAAGTGCATTAGGATTTCAAAGCTCTCCAAACTGACATGAGAATCAAGGCAATCTAGTAAAAAAAAAAAAAAAAAAATCACATATTTTTTTGATGGAACTTAAAGAACTGACTCATCTGTACTGAAATGCCAAAGGCTCAAATTAGCTTAGGCACTCTTAAAGGAGAAGATGAGGGGGAGGAACAAATTGCTATTTCAATTTTACAAAACTTATTATGAAGCTGTAGCGATTAGACTGTATGACTGGTATAAGCTGTCTATCCCTATAGACAAACTGAACAGTGGAATAGAACGATACCCAAAGAACTGTGCATATATATAACTCAGATATGAAAAATATGACATAACATACTAGTAGGGAAAGGAGAAACTATGTAATCAGCGAAGCTGAGGAGCACCTGGGTGGCTCACTCGGTTGAGTGTCGGACTCTTGATTTCAGCTCAGGTTGTGATCTCAGGGTCTTATGATTGAGCCCTGCATAGAGCTCCCTGCTCAGCGGGGAGTCTGCTTTTCTCTCTCTCTCTCTCTCAAATGAATAAATAAATCTTTAAAAAAATAAAAATAACAAATGAAGCTGAAAAATATTTTTTACTTTGATACATTTATATATTGTAATATAATTGATGTAGCAATGTTCATCACATTGCATAATTATACTACAATATATTCATTATGTATATTATATATACATTATATATAGACATATTATATGTCTATATTCATTATATTGTGCATTAGATCTCTATGGCTTGTTTACTACTTGTTACAAGTTTGTACCCTTAGATATCCTCACTCTTGCCCCCATCCCCACCCCCCAGTAACCACCATTTTAACTCTCTGTTTTTTATAGGTTTAACTTTTTTAGATTCCACATGTAAGTAATATCATATAGTACTTATCTTCTCTCTATCTGACAGATTATCTCACTTAGCATAATGTACTCATGGTTCATCCATGTTTTGTCAAAAGGGAGGGTATCTTCCTTTCTTATGGCTGAATAATATTCCTTTGTGTATATATACCACATCTTTTTATCCATTCATCCACTGATGGACATTTGGGTTGTTTCCATATCTTAGCCATTGTGAATAATGCTGCAAGGAACATGGCAGTGTATACATCTCACTGAAATCCTGTTTTCATTTCCTTTGGGCATATACCCAGAAGTAGAATTGCTGGATCATATGGTAGATCTATTTTTAATTCTTTGAGGAGCTTCCATACTGTTTTCCATAGTGGTTAGACCAATTTACATTCCTGTCAACAGTGTGTTGATTACATTCCTATCAACTCTTTATAATACATCCTTGCCAGAACCTGTTGTCTCTTGTGTTATCTTTATTTTTATAATATAATACAAAAAAATGATTTCCTGATGCATTATGAATTTCAAATGCAAAACATTAATTTTTAGGAGAAAATTTATGTCTGTGGAGTAGGAAATGATTTCTTAAAATAAAACAAAAATAATAGTCATAGAGAGGATAGGTGCAATTTTATTAAAGTGAAAAATTCTTCATTGAAAAAATGAAATTAAAGTTAAATGTAAGTATAACCTAAAAGAAGTTATTAGCAACATGCTTATCAAGGGATCTGTATCATGAATTTCTAAGAAGATCTAAGTCTTCTATTTCAATAAGAAAAATACAAACTACCTAATACAAAAATGGGCAAAAAGCATGAATAAACAGCAGCCATGTGAGAGATATGTTCATATCTCATATATAGAGAGATATGTTCAACCTCATTAATACTCAAACCAAATACCACAATGACATATTATTTCACATTCATTCAAATGACAAAAATTAAGAAGTGTGACTTTTTTCCAGTGTTGGGCAATATGCAAAATAAGGGCAATATGCAAAATAAGGGGGTATACTTTGCTGATGGGAATGAAAATTGGTTCATCCACTGTGAAAAATAATTGGTCACATCTCACAAAGTTGAAATTTGGCATATTCTGTTATACCGCATCCACTTGGCATGTCCGCTTCTAGTTATATTCCCCAAAGAAACTATAGAGAACATTTATAGCAGCACTTTGTGAAAGCAAAATGTAAAAGAAATCTAGGTGCCCACCAGTAGGAGCATGGATAAAGTACAGTATAGTTACACAATGGAATGTTATGCGCCAGTGACAATGGATGAATTTACAGCCTTATGTACTACATGGTTAAACTTTAATAACATTGTGTAAGAAAAGCAAGTACTAGAAGACACTATGATACCATTTTTATAGAGTTCCAAAGAAGTAAAACAATATATTTTATGTATATGTGTGTGTGTGTGCAATGTGTGAGAATGTGTGAAAACACGATATGCATACACAAACATGTAAATGCATGTACACACATATATATTTTAATACATATATACACACATACTTTTTGTAAGGCAACGTCACATACAAAATTCAGGGCAGTGGCTACCTGTAATGGAAACACGAGAGGATGAAATAGGGAAGAACATAGGTAAAGCATGTTATTGACAATGTTTTCATTTCCACTTTGAGTGGTGGATTTGTGGCTATTAATTATTTTATTATCAAAGAAAGTCATGTCTGGACAAATAAGGGTAGCACTTTATGAAAAAAGACTCTGATTAACATAATTCAGTAATCTTCTTTTAAAAAAATCAAAGACATGGTCACACGCACCAAAAACAAGTAGACAGAAGAATAAAGATGTAGCAGAAGATGTAAACAGAAGGCAGTCATTTGGCTAGTGCTATAATTATAATAGTTAACTGAATCCAAAGAAGATTAACTGAATAAAATCTTTGCCACTGGAATTTCTGAGATACTTTATTCGCTTCCAGTTTTTTTTTTTTTCCCTATAGTTGTTTTGTATTGTGTTGTAAAAATAAATGCATAACATTGGTATTGACAGGGGAAAGATGCATTTGTTAGGCAGGGTGACCTGAATAGTAAGACATGCCTATTCAGACTATTTGATGACAGTAGGCAGATTCATAGAGATGTGAAGGCTGGATCAGCTGTGAAACACAATATTTTAATAATAAAAATAATAAAATAGCTGAACTATCAAATAATTACAAATTATTTGCTTCACATATGATAATTCTACTTTTACTTGCATTTTAAAATGTGTTTTTGAACAAGAAACAAGTAGAGTTAGCCCGTTGATGGCTGTTAAGGAGGGCACATACTGCATGGAGCACTGGGTGTTATAGACAAACAATGAATCATGGAACACTACATCAAAAATTAATGATGTCCTGTATGGTGACTAACATAACGTAATAATAACAAAAAAAAAACAAGTAGTTGGCATTCCCGAGAATGGGCAAGACATGCCACATAAGACACAGCCTGATTTATCTTCATTTCCCAGAAGCCCATTTGCTACATGTCAGCATGGGCCATAGAAAGCCTTGGGAGTGAGATTCTGAAGGTCAGGTGAAGGAGCAGCTATGTGGCTCTATCCTCAAGAAGTCTGTGAACGACATTCTAGTGTCGCTTCTTGCTGGATTTTCTGGTTAGGAGACACAACAGCTGGGTTCACAGCTCCTTTGGCTCCTGCCAAATTTCCTGCTTTGGAGTCAGGTACACGTTTAGCTTTGTGATAAAGGGCAGCCAGCTATTGCAGCACGCTCCCATCATCACATTTGGAAGTGAAGCCGGTCTAACAAAGGTTCCAGACCACCCTTGTGTGTTGGAGCTCAGCCTTGCAGGTTCCATCTTGACCTTGCTTTCCCACCTTCATGTCCATCTACCCTTCTCTGATGCTTCCCCTCTGGCCCTCAGGCTTTAGCACCAGACACAGCTTCACATAGACTGTGAAATCAGCTCCTTCAACTGCACGACATCAAATCCCATAATAAACCCCTTGTTATATGCACCTCCTAGTTCTTCCGCTTCTTTGGACACACCTGAGTAGAATCAAACCCAGAGGATAATCAAGAATGCATGCTTTTCCCCATGGGTTCACCCATCTCAGGTTTTGTTTGGGGGCAACTTGGTACAGCCTTTGCAGTAAAGTTGATCAAGGATCCAGTTCCAGGTCCCCTACTTAGAGTTGGACTTGTCCCTTCATTTCTCTGAATATCAGTAGAATTCATGTGTAAAATTCTCGTAATAGTCTCTGCTTTCTAATGTTGATGGGATCATCAATTTAAATCCTATATTTCAAGCCCCAAAGCCAGTAGGTGGCTCTTGGTAAATGTTCCTGCCCTTTATTTCCATACAGGGCTTTGCAGTCCTTAGAAAACTGTCGGATGCCTGAATTCATGCAGCAGATGCTTCATGGGGTCTCCTACATAATTAATTGACTGTTCCAACCTAGGAGTGAGTTTTGTACAGATTTCAGTGACTACAGGGAAGAGATTTGTTGATTTTTATACATATTAGAATATATTTCAGGTCTCCATCGCCATGGACTTCAAACTTGCTCTCCATGATGATTTCTCAATTAAGGTAGAATTTCAAGAAGGGTTCCTTTTATTTACAGAAGTATGGATAAGCTAAATTCTAAGAATGCACAAGGCACAAAATAAAGAAAATGTGGCAAACCTGACAAAACTCAAAATGCATTTTATGCGTTCCAGGGAAGGGACCTAAAGGAGTCTATGTGTGTTTGTGTTTTGTTATTCTACTGAAAATCTTTTTGGGATGCATGATGTCTATATGCAAAAATTCTTTCTGCTTCAGTATTGAAGCCTTCTCCAAAAGTTTTTTTTTTCCCCACCCTTACTTTGTTTCTTTTCCTACATCGTGTCCTGTTCTGTGGTGATTTCAACAGCACTGACAGCTTAAAGTGTCACCTCGAGACATACGATTCTCAGGTTGACGTCTCTACGGCCAAACGCCTTTCGAATTCCTCCGCAGGACTTCGGCTGTTTTCCAGGCAACACGTGTTCCAGCCTCTCCCATTCAGCGGCTTGGAGACGTCTGTGCTGTCTCCTCAGTCTCCCCACCTCCTCTTCACAATTTCCCTTTTCTTCAGGGTCCGTTGTTCCGACCATAGAGACTAAAAGATCCCAGAAACCCAGAAACATTTTGGTCTCTTTTCTCCGCAGCTGCGAGTCCCCATGTGCAGCTTCACATTCGGTCAATTCTCTCTGCACGCGATCCTCCCTTCACCTCCGTCCGCGCGGCCTCATCCAGGCGCTCATGACCCCGTGTCTGGATCACCGCAGCTGTTCCCTCTTCCATCTCCCCACCCAGCACACCCACAATTCAGCAAATCCTCCTCGCCATCCCAAGCAATTTTTTTTTAACATTTTATTTATTTATTTATTTGAGACATTGAGAGAGAGAGAGCACACGCATGGGGAGGGGTAGAAGGAGAGGGAGAAGGAGGCTCCCCAATGAGCAGGGAGCCCCATGCGGGGCTCGATCCCAGGACCCCGGGATCATGACCCAAGGCGAAGGCAGACGCTTAACCAACTGCGTCCCCCAGGCGCCCCCCAAGTAATTTTTAATAAAATACAGCATAGGTCATATTGCTCCCTTGCTCCAAAACATTTATGGCTTTCTGTTGCCTAAAGAATACAGTTTCAAATGTGTCGGTCTTGCCGGTTGCTGTGTCTTTGAGGCTGTGTGTATGCTAAAGGAAAGAAGTAGTAACTGTTAACATACCACTTACTCATTTCTCCGTTAGAGCTAGCTGTTTCTGCATTTGCAAACTGTAGAGAACAGCAATCAAGTCTGTCCGTAAGCATTCCTAGTTAATCTTATTAACTTTAAATTCACCTCTTTCCCCCCAAATATCTAACGTCCTCTTTGTCTCTATTATAGTTCCTCAAAAACATTTTTCTTCCCTCAACTGTCTATTTGGTTTCTTCCTGTTCCTCCTTGTAGCTGAAATGCTCATACTTGCAAATTTCCTGGGCAGATGTTCACCCTGTGTTTGGCACGGAATATTCCCCCAAATCCAAACCTGGAGCTGAAGCATACCCTTGCATATGGATCAACTAACACAGTATAAGACCTCGTTCCTAACTGGAAAGGAATTGAACATCCATAAAGATTACATTACTCCAGTATGTTTAAGTGCATGTAACATAGCCTAATCATAATTATTGGCCTGATGTATTTTAGAATTTACATGACAAAGACAGCTCACTTCTAAATTCCATAGCAGAAAAAAATATTCTTTATTAGTATATAAAAATAATTCCTTAAAGATGCTAACGCAGTACACTGACATAACATTATAAGCATAGGCATATATAGAAGATGACACAAAAGCTATTTAGGAGAGAAACAGGCCAGATATTTTACTGACAGGGTCATAATTGCTAAAGATACAAACTGGCCAAATGCTGAACAGCAGATTCTAAGGAGTGACTCCATTCGGTTCTTGATTGATTCTCTGTCTCGAAGTGGGTCATCAGTTACAAACAGGAATCTTCTTGTCAGGTCAGAATTTTGATGGAAGCTGTATTTGGAGTCATGCTATTTGCCCTATTATTGTCAGGTCATGAAATGCAGTTTAACAAAATGCTTTTTCTAAGACCTGATGTGAAAGTTTAAAAGCCTCCCTCTTTCACCTTTTTGTGCATTACAGTTTGCATGGAAAATAGGCACATAGTTAAAAGAAAAACGCTTACTTCAAGTTCTGGAAATAGCAATTGGGCACCATTCATTCTACTTCTACTTCTAACACTGGGGTTATCCCAGGAATACAGCTGCAAGTGAAGCCAAACATAAATTCACAAATAAATACTTGAAGAGGGAGACAAGATCCAGCCACCCATGGGTAACCATTCCCCACTCCACTAAAACAAACAAAATCATTTGCTTCAAGTGAAGGCTTCTTCAAAGGAAGGAGGATACAACCAAAATAATAAGAGGAAAGTATAATGCACAGTAGGATCTGACAAACTGGGAAATTCTTAAGTTTGATACAAGGTAAATGACAGAGAACCTGCCCTATCCCTCACTTTAATGATGTGTTATAGCACCCCTCGAAGATTGGAAGGACTTCTGCACCTTGATTTTTGGACTCAGACTGACCCTAAATTAGTATTCTTCTTCTGTCCTTTCTCTCTTTCTAACAACTTGTTGGAGTAGTTTGCCGATAATATAATCCTGTTTAAGGGAGGAAGTTTTTAAAAACAATTAATCCGGGCGCCTGGGTGGCTCAGTTGTTAAGCAACTGTCTTCGGCTCAGGTCATGGTCCCAGGGTCCTGGGATTGAGTCCCATATGGGGCTCTCTGTTCCGCGGGAAGCCTGCTTCTCCCTCTCCCACTCCCCCTGCTTGTGTTCCCTCTCTCGCTGTGTCTCTCTCTGTCAAATAAATAAATAAAATCTTTAAAAAAAAATAAAAAAATAAAAATAAAAACAATCCTCCTTTGTACTGATCTTTAAACTAGCCAACATTTCCACTGGATTATTGGTAACCTCTCTGTACAATAGAATAAGATCTGAAATCTGGTTACTCTTATGAAAAATTAGTCATCACTAATGCAGAGTGTACTTTTTGTTGTATTTAAGAGTCAGTATGCCATTGGTACTCAAGTTAAAGAAAAAAAGAAAACCAACAATAATCAAATTTTCCTTCTAATGATTGGATGGCAGCCTTCTGGAAGATTAATTGCATTAATTCAAAAATTGTAGGGGCACCTGGGTGGCTCAGTTGTTAAGCATCTGCCTTCAGCTCAGATCATGATCCCAGGGTCCTAGGATCGAGCCCCACATTGGGCTCCCTGCTCAGCAGGAAGCCTGCTTCTTCCTCTCCCACTCCCCCTGCTTGTGTTCCCTCTCTCGCTGTCTCTCTCTCTGTCAAATAAATAAATAAAATCTTTTAAAAAAAGGTGTATCATGGTAGGATAGATAAAGCACTATGGTGACTCAGATGGAATACTACCACAAGCAGAAACTATAACTTGAGCAATACAACTGCCCACATACAACAGATGCATTAGTGAGTAGAGCAGAACTTCGTGAGGAGTGGAGTGCATAAGGACGTGGTCATTCAGGGTTTGTGCTGACTCAAAAGTCTGCCCTGGTGCCTGGCTGTCTTTCTGAATGTAATCCTCCCATTTCTCCATTCCTTTCTAAACAGAAGCTGGAGGAGGAGTGGTCAGCCAAACCAGGGAGAGCTCCACCTTCTGATTACACACTGCCTTCTTCCGTGCTTTCCCCCCTGAAGTTGGAGGACCAGTTTTCCTTCAAACATGGCCACCTCTGATCATCTCACTGAAGAAACTCTTTGGCTCAGTCGAGTTCTACAAGTCACAGAGGCAGCTAAGAAAGACATTTATCTAAAAGAATTTGAGAATAATATAGATAATGTGGAGGTATATTATCATGTACAATAATATGTATAATATGGAGGAAGCATGATTGAGTGCGAGGAGAAAAGCAAGATAACTTTGCAGTATTTCAGGAAGAACCATATGTCTTTAGTCAGCAAAACACTGTTTGATACCAAAAGAAAATAGCTTTCTTCCATACCTCCTTGAATATGTTTAATGAGATTGTTTCTGAAATTTGCTCAATTTAAAGTGTATCTCAAAACAGCTTTTAAAGATTTCTGTCAGACTTGGGCAACTTAACTTAAATGCAATTTTTCTTTGACAATTAAACAGAGCTAGATACCTTTGAGAAATGAATCCCCATTCCTAAAACTTGTATTTGTAGCTCTTTTTTTTCTTCTCTGACGTAATAAAGTGTAGCCATTATCTTTTCCATTTTGCTTACTTGAAAATAACTAACCTTAAGTATTTGAGCAAAATACATTTTGACTTAAAAATATATATTTCCATGGATTTCTTAAACCCGTGCACATGCTCCTCAAGGCACTGCTTTGCTTGTGTGTCCTCAGAAGGAGCTTTGGCATAAGCAGCAGCGTAGGCCAGGGGCTAGCAGCAGGGGAGGTGTGGGTCCATTGTTGCAGACACCCACAGCCATAACATTGAGCTCCAGGCAAATTGTAATTAGGCAAAGAATGTTCTCTTCTATAGTCTTCTCTTAAAAACACCATGGAGATCAGCTTTAAAATGCAGAGTTATCTTAAGACTTACTTGTCATATACTCTCTATTGAACCACCTGGAATATTTTTGGTTTGATGTCTCATTGTACAACCAGTACATTCTTCTCTGCCCCTCCCCCCCAACTTGTGCGGCTAAAAGGAATGATGATAGGTGAGAAATATAACTTGGAATCATGAGTCTAAGGATTTCAGTCTCTTCAACAGGCAGCAAGGTTTATCTCAAGTGACTGTGCTGTCCTAGGGGCCATAGAGTGTCTCACAAAGCCCCCTGGGGGCCTCGCATTCTTTTCCACTGTGCTTCATGTAGAGGGAAACATAGGTAACAGCAGAACTCATCCTGGTGAAAATACTGCTCAGATACCAAGGGGGGAGAGTCACATAAATCCTTGGGAAGAGCATGTTAACCATTAGAAAAAGTAGGGAAAATGAAGTGGGATTAAAGGAATATACACATTAAAGAAATATAAAGCTATTTCTCAAAGGAACAGGAAATTAGTACATGCAGTTTGGCAAAATCAGATGATTGACTCCTTTAATCTTAGTTAATTTTTTTTTTTTTTTTTTTTTTTAGACAGCATGAGAGGGAGGAGGGTCAGAGGGAGAAGCAGACTCCCTGCCAAGCAGGGAGCCCGATGCGGGACTCGATCCCGGGACTCCAGGATCATGACCTGAGCCGAAGGCAGTCGCTTAACCAACTGAGCCACCCAGGCGCCCTAATCTTAGTTAATTTTTAAAAGCTACAAGGAAGGGGCGCCTGGGTGCTCAGTCAGTTAAATATCCGACTCTTGATTTTGGCTCAGGTCATGGTCCCAGGATCATGGAATTAGCTGCATTGGGCTCTTCGCTGGGCATGGAGCCTGCTTGGGATTCTCTCTCTCCCTCTGTCCCCTCTCCGCTGCCCCTCCCCCACACACACCGCTTGCATGCATACTCTCTCTCCCTCTTTCTCTCTCTCTCTCTCTCTCAAAAAATGAAAAAAAGAAATCAAAGCTACAGGGAAGACAACTCCCACAGCAAGCTAATGAAAAGGAAGAGTCTGAGGAGTGCCTATCAAGGAGGAAGAGTAGAGCCAGGGTGCAAAACACCTTCAAGGACTAGAAGGATTATCCAAGGGAACAGGAAGGAATAAGGGAGAGAGTCTATACTTACTCCATATTTACATGTATCAGGTACAGCTCTGTGTATTTCCCATTTGTTATTCTAACTCCAAAAAAGGTAAATAATATATAATTTTCTGATTCACTTGATGAGTAAATGGACGTTTAGAGAAATTAAGTACTTTCCTAATGTCACGCAAGTGCTAAATATAAAGTTTGCTTTCAAAACTAAGGTCGCCTACCTAACTAATTTCAAAGCCTAGTTCTCTCTGTAACAAAACCAACTCCAAATGGGAAGCCAGTTGTTTATATTGCCAGACAACTTTCACTGAGAAGGGAAAATGAAGTCTCAGGACATTAGAAGAAGTCTTGGCAGTTTCCAAGGATTTTCCAGTAATCGGTGCTATTTCTTCTCACAACCATATGCTCCTACCCCCAGACCTCCACACTCTTCTTTTTTTTAAGATTTTATTTATTTATTTGAGAGAGAGAATGAGATAGAGAGAGCATGAGAGGGGGGAGGGTCAGAGAGAGAAGCAGACTCCCTGCCAAGCAGGGAGCCCGATGCGGGACTCGATCCCGGGACTCCAGGATCATGACCTGAGCCGAAGGCAGTCGCTTAACCAACTGAGCCACCCAGGCGCCCTACACTCTTAAGAAAATAGTAGAAAACTACATTTTGCCCCTAGGCATTCAGGAGGCAAGAAGTCAGAATCAAAACCAAGAGTTGTAGAGTTTTATGAAATGATAAAAATGAAAGAAGAATGAGATTTTTGAGACTTTGTAATTTTAAAATAAAAATTGTTTTCAAATTTGCAAATGCTTTAATAAGAGTAGAGTTAGGGCTTTCAAAGTCAGAAATACAATTTCTGTGTAGTCAAACACAAGAATATATATTCAGTATTCCAGTAGGCATTTGCATGTATACATTTGTAAATAAACATTAGATAAATATTAGATATTAATCAAAATATCCAAAGAAAGAAACAAAAGCAACATAGGAAGACCTCTGGTTCAAGTGTTTTTTTTAATAATAACATACCAAAACTAAGATTAGCTGGTTAAACACTAAAATGATAATTTTTTGGAATATATTTTTACATTAGCCCATGAATGTCATATATATTGGTTGGATGTATACTGTGTATTGGTTCAGTTACAGTCACAACCTGACCACAAGGTCTAAAATGTGTTTTCTAAATGTGAGATCCCTTTGTTTGTCAATTGCCTAAAATTTAGGGTGGAGTTTTTTTTTTTGTTTGTTTGTTTCATTTAGAAACCTCTGAAAAATAGAACTTAACTTCTGAAGTGTTGAGATAAAACACTTTGAGCATATATTGTTATCATCTATTTACAGATGAAGAAATCTTTGTTCAAAGTCAAACAGCTGGTAAATTTTAAAACCAAAATTCCATGTCATCAAAACCAATGGTTCTCCACTGGTGGCAATTTCTGGTATTTAGATAGATGTTCTCGGTGTGGCTCTAATACGCGTTCCCAAATAACTGATGTTGAATCTTTTTTATTCAATGTATTGTGCTGTTCTTTTGATATAAGCTCTTTGTTGGTATTATAGACTGCAGATATCTGCCCACACTTAATAACTTGTGTTTTTACTTTCTTTTTTTTTTTTTTAAAGATTTTATTTACTTATTTGACAGAGAGATACACAGTGAGAGAGGGAACATAAGCAGGAGGAGAGGGAGAGGGAGAAGCAGGCTTCCTGCCGAGTAGGGAGCCCGATGTGGGGCTCAATCCCAGGACCCCGGGACCATGACCTGAGCCGAAGGCAGATGCTTAACCATCTGAGCCACCCAGGTGCCCCATGTTTTTACTTTTTAAATGGTGTATTTTGACAAATATAAGTTCTTACCCCAGTTTTCAGACCTTATCTATATAGGGCTTATGATTCTCTTTTTAAGACATCTTTGCCTAGTATAAGGCCATAAGGGTATTCTATATTTTATTACATAGAGACTTTCTTGTTTCATCTTTCACATTTAGATCTACAACTAGCCTAGAGTTAATTTTTACCTATGGTGTGAGATAGGGGTCAAGGGGTATATATTTTCACAAAGTAATCCAATTGGTCCAGCATTCATCTGTTTTCTCACTGCTTTGCAATTCTACCTTTGCCACAAGTCTCCATTTAGATGTTGGTCTGTTTGGGGACTCTATCTTATCCCATTGGTTTATTTGTCAATCTTGTTCCAATTCCATATTGTAACAATTACTGTAGCTTTATAATGAGTTTTGACATCTGGTAGTGTAAGTCATACAACTTTGTTCTTTTCCTTCAAGATAGTCTTGGCTTTTTTGGCCTTTTGCTTTTCCATATAAGTTTTAGAATCAACTTGCCAAATTTTATGTCCCAAAAAAGGTCTGCTGGATTTTTATTTGTGAGTGCATGGGTTTATTTTTTATTTATTTTTAATTTTTTTTGTGAGTGCATTTATTCGATAGATCAATTTGGGAAAAACCAACATGCTATCAATAAAAACTTTTCCAATCCATAAACATGGCAACCCTTTCCTTTATTTAGTTCTTCTTTAACTTCTCTTAATAAGGTTTTATAGTTTTGTGTGTGTCTGTGTGTGTGTGTGTGTGTGTCGAGTCCTTATACGATTTTCATTCATTCCCAGGTATTAGGTATTTTGAAGTTATAATAAATTTTTAATTTTAATTTTCTACTTATTACTAGAATATTGAAATTTAATTGATAGTTGTGCACTAATTTTGTATCCAACAAATTGCTTAATTCACTTATTCTAATTGTTTAATAGAATCTCTACAAGAATTATTGAGAGTGACTAGCATCAGTTTTTATTTTTAGCCTTGTGTCTACCTTTTATTTCTTTTTCTAGCTTTATTACACTAGCTAGGACTGCTAACACAATGCTGAATAGAAGTGATAATAATGTGTACCTTGTTTTGTCCCCTATCATAGGGTGAAAGACTTTCATAATTCAACACCAAAGATGTTCTTTGCTGCAAGGTTTCTAAAGTTTTTGTTGTTGTTGTTGTTGTTTTTAACCAGTTTAAGGAAGTTTTGTTCTATTTCAAACGTGGTAAGAGTTTTGTTTTCTTTTGTTTTTACCATAGATGGCTATTGGATTTTATCAAACACTTTTTTTGCATCTATTCAGATAATCATGTGATTTTTGTCCTTTTGTTGTTGATGTGGTAAATTATATTAATTGGTTTTTGAACTTTAAAGTAATTTTTTTATATCAAGAAGAACCCAACTTGGTCCTGCATACATTACTGTATTTGAGTCACTAATATTTTGTTAGGAATTCTTCATTTCTGTTTACATTATAAAACAAGTTGAAGAGTTTCCTTCTTTACATTCTCAGAAAGAGTTTGTGTAAGACAGATATTCCTTCCTCCCTAAATGTTAAGAATTCATTGGCAAAGCCATTCAAGTGTGGAGTTTTTTGTTTTGGTTTTTGGGGGGTTTTTTGAGAGTTTTAAAGTATAGATTAACATATTTAATAAATATAAGACTATTTCAGTCATCTTTTTTCAGCTTTGTAATTTGTTTATTAAGGATTATGTCAATTTCACCTAATTTTCAAGTTTTCGTTAAAGCCATTCATAATATCCTTTATTAACATTTTATGTCTGTGCTACATTCCCTGTAATGTTTTTGTGTCTTTCCTTCTTATTTACTTAACAGTCTTGCCAGTTTAAAATTTTAACTTTTCAAAGAACAAACTTTTGTTTTTATTGGTTTTCTCTATTGTGTTTTTTATTGTTTTCCATTCATTTCTGTTTTTATGCTTATTATTTTCTTCCTTCTACTTTCTCTGAGTTTCAGTTGATGGGTTTTTTTTCCCCAACCACTTGAGTTGTATATTTAGATCATTTGAGTGTTTTAACTTTTCCTTTTTAATGTAAAAAGGCTATATATTTTTCTCTAAGAGCACTGTTTAGCATTATCTTACAATTATTGATGTCACATCTTCACTGTCATTCAGCTCAAAATATTTACCAGTTTTCCTTGGGGATTTTGTTCTTTGACTGAGGACTTATTTAGCAGTATATTGCTTAATTTCCCCTAAATTGGGAGACATTCTAGTTATTTTGTGACTTATTTCTAGCTTTATTATACCTTAGAACCTACTCTTTCTGACTTCAGTCTTTTATAAGTTACTGAGACTTGATTTCTAGCCCAGTTTGTTTTCAATTTTGGTAGATGCTTCATGTATTCTTGAATAGAATGTGTATTCTGCAGATGCTGTGTGCTATGTTCTATGTAAGTCCACCAAGTCACCTGCTATCATATTTTTCACATATTCTATGTGCTCACTGATTTTCCCACTGCTTACTTTGTCAGTTACTGAGAGTTTTTTTTAAATCTCACTGTTTTTGTAGGCTTGCTTACTTTTGCACTTCCATCATTTTTTGCTTTATATATTTTGAGACTATTTTATTAGGAGTATATACAGTTTAAATTATATACTGTAACATCCTGATAAATTGACCCTTTTATCTTCATGAACTCTCCTTTACATCTATCACTGCTTTTATTTTGTCTAACACTAATATAACTCTACCACCTCTCTTTTGGTTTCTGTTTTCATTGTGTATCTTATGCTGCTTTTTCTTTTACCTTTCTTATGTCTTTAGGTTTACAATGTTTCTCTTTAAAGCAGTGTATGATTTTTTTTAATCAAAACTGATGACAAATTTTAACCAGAGAATTTAGTCAGTTATATTTAATGTAATTAATGATATATTCAGATCTTATTATTTGTTTGGTATTTGTACTTTGTATTCTTTTTTTTTTTAATTTTCTTTGTCTTCTTTTGTATTGTCAAGTATGCTGGATTATCAAGTATGTATAGTATATAATACATACTAAGATGCGTTAAATTAATATATTTATATATTGTACTATATTATCAATCATTTTAGATTATAAAGTGTATATTTTTTATTTCCATCCTCTATCAATGAATCACAAAAAGAATGTTTAATTTATTGATAGAGGAGGAAAATGAAATACATATATAGACATACTTGATAATGCCTGTGAAAGTGATATATCATTTATCTGTGGTTCCTTTTAAGAGTTCTTTTTATTTTTGTTTTTCATCACTTTGGTCAAAATGTGTGTAGGTGTTTTATTTTATTTTATTTTATTTTTTCCCTGTTTGGGTTTTATAAAACTTCTTGCATCCTGGATTTTATGTCTTTCACTAGTTTTTAAAAACCCCCAGCCATTATCTCTTCAAATATTGTTTCTGCCTTAATTTTTTCTCTTTTTCTTTTCCTGGGGCTACACATACATGTAGGTAATATTTTACAGTGTTCCATATGTCTCTCAAGCTCTTTTCTATACCTTTTTGCTGTTGATGCTTCTATCTAGATATCTTCTACTGACCTGTATTCTATCTCAAAAATCTTCCCTTCACCTGTGCCTAATCAATGCTAAACCACTGATTAATTTCTGAGGGATACCATAACAAGATACCACAACTTGATGGCTTAAAACAACAAAATTGTTATCTCCCACATTTCTGGAAGCAATCTGAAATTAAGGTGTTGGCAGAGCTCTTCCCCCCTCAGAAGACTCTACGAGAAAGTCCTCCCTTGCCTCTCCCATCTTCTCGTGGTCCCAGTTGTTCCTGGCTTGAGGCTGCTTCAGTCCAGTATCTGCCTCCTCTTCACATGGCCTTCTCTTCTGTGTATGTCTCTCCTCTATGTGTCCCTTATAAGGACATTTGTCATTGGATTTAGAGCCCACCCAAATAATTCAGGATGATCTCATCTAGAGATCCTTAACTTCCTTACTTACACCTACAAATACCATCTTCCCAAGTAAGGTAACATTCACAGTTTCTGGGGGTTAGGACATGGACATATCTTTTTGGGGACCACCATTCAACTCACCACGATCATCTAATGAGTTCTTAATATCAATTATTGTTTATAGCTCTATAGTTTTCTTTTGATTCCTTACTCATACTCCAGTTCTCTGCATGAATTCTTCAGGCTTATCTTTAGTTTTTGATTATGAATCATCGTTATTTTAATATCCACATCTGATAAACTCCAATAGCTACATTTTCTGTACTCTGTTTCTGTTATCTGTTTTTTAATCTTAGTTTTTAGCAATAGGTCTTGTCTCTTGGATAAATTACTTTTTACAAACAAAAGGAACATTAAAGGTCCCCACAGTAAACTGAAAGAATTATGAAATTCCTTGAGCATTTTTATTATGATGAGAAAATATCTTATTCTTAAGGGGAAATAGTACTTTTTTTCTGTCTGCTTTTATCTGATTGGAAGATGGTCCATATAAATTTGTTTTTATCTTGCATATGCCTATATGCAAAAATGGTATCATATAAAGAAATTCTAGATAGTGATTGTGCCTTATTGAAAAATACCTACTATTTTCAGATATTGAACATTGTGAAAATCCATGAAAAAGATATAGAAAAAAAGATGTGTAAAATATTTGGTTCTTTTGCACAGTTGTAAAATCACAAAGATGTCAATATATTTGAGTTTAAAAAAAAATTTTGTTTTCTTTCTCCTTCAGACTTTGTATATGTGAATGGAAGCAAATAGTTAAAACCAACTTTCAATAACTTAAACCTTAAAATCCTACCAATGAAGACTTGGACTGAATTATCCAAAAGGGGAGTCAGAAACAATCTAAATAACCAGCACAATAACCAAATTGCTATTTGACTTTGATGTTGAAAACACATTTAGCATGTTAGTTCTCAGGTGTGATTTCTGCAATCCTGTTCAACACCTCTTGTTAGGCACCCTGAAATCTGTCCTCAGACTTTGCTCAAATGTTTTCCTTCTTCCATGTGTCATATGCAGAAAATGCAGGTGGAGGGAGCCAAGTCCAATCCTAGGGGATTTCTGTAGAAGGTTCAGCTGGATTGCAGGGTTGTGGTATAACAATTTGGAAACCCCTTCATGATAGTATCTTTGTTTAAACCATTGGCTTTATGGGTGTAGTTCAGGACCCATTGTTTCAATCTGACCTTTGTCAGAATGACACAGAAAGTCCCATGATGCAGGAAGGGTATACTTACTCATTGGTTTGGTTAAAATGTATTTAGTTGGGTCTGTGGAGGCAAGGAAAAAGTGAGTAAACCTATTTTGATAAGTTAATAAAAAAAAGTAAAAATGGATCACATTTCCAAATTCCATTTATTTCTTTAAGCCAAAACTAAAACCCTGTATTAATGATTAGTTTTATATGGAATTTAAGATTCTCTGTTAACAGCTATAACAAATTAACTACTATATGACTAATATAGGAAGTTGCTAACATTTCTTACTAGGGATGGTGGGTTGATTTTTCTCCTTTATTTCTAAGAGAACAGGAATAAAGAAGAGTCTTATCAGAAACTAATCAGTTTATAGAGAATTATTTCCATTGAGACAGAGACAGCCTGAAACTAAGATTAATACCACATTCCCAACTACATAGTAATTGATAAATGGGATAAATGGGTCAGTTTGATGTACTTTGAATCCTTTACCACAGAATTCCAGCTGATTCCACAGCACCTTCTGATATTCACTGTGCAAACATCTCCTATTTACACAACACTTAGTTTCCCCATTTTCCTTATTTTACTTTCCCTCCAAGGTCTGCCCCAAATGTACAGACCATTTTCACCTTAACATCTTCCAAGTGGCCCATTATAAGCAATACATTTTGCTTTAGAACCCAGTGCATACATACTCATGTGTGTACACACATACATGCAACAGACACCAAGGCCACATCCCAAACCTACAGAGTCAGTCTTTGGGGATGGGGCTCAGCCATGTCTAGCTTAAATATTCCACAGGTGATGAAGATGTGCAATCAGGTTGAAAATCACTTATTTATATATTTTCAAAAGAAGGAACTGAGGTTCAGAGAGATAAGACTTTAAGATTTAGTTGTAGGTGGTGGGGAGCCAAACTTAAAATCCGGATCTCTTCACTGCATACAGCTGTTATATTAGTCCAGAATTTGCCAGTTTTGTATTCCATGGTATAGCAGGGGTTTTCTTTTTAAATATTTATTTATTTTATGGGGGGAGGGGCAGAGGAAGAGGGAGAGAGAGTCCCAAGCAGATTCTTCACTGAGCATGGAGCCCGACATGGGGCTTGATCTCAGGACCCTGAGATCATAACCTGAGCCCAAACCAAGAGTCGGATGCTTTAAACAACTATGCCACCAAGGTTGCCCCGGTATGTCAGTTTTGAAGGAGTTACAGATGTCACCTTGAAAAATTATTTTCATTGGTCAAATAACAAAGTCAAGTAGATTTCTTTATTACTGAATTTAAAGGGGCTTAAAATATCCTAATGTGCATTATAACCTCCCAACCATGCTGTATGGTATATATAATTTTCTATACTTGTTTGACCACAGATTCATTTTCTTTTCTCCCAAAGAGCTTGTCATGGGTCGATATTCTATGTAATAGAGTGCAAAAGCTACTACAGACCATTAATAACTATATTAGCGACAACTAACATTTTATAGCTTTTATGGTTTGTATAGAACTTTCATATTAGGTTATTTTGGTTAATCACTTAAAACACTACATAAAAATGTCTAGTTTTGTTTACTTCCAACACAAAGTTATACACTAGTACCAAGTCTGTGTCTCTCTGTGGCAACACAGATCCTGGAAGAATCCATCAGTGGAGCAATCACTCTGTGACTGCATCATAAAGAAATGTCTCTGACTAAATTCTCATACTCAAAGCAAATACCATCACTGTTCAAGACCATTGCTTATTAATTAAAAAGAAAAGTCTAAATCTATGAAAACCATACTTCTTTTTTGAGATACGCCAGTCAGAACTGTGTGTGCATACAGAAAACTAGGTAATTCATGTGCCAGATACATACTGGGGGCTTACCATAGGGAAGACACTGTCACGTATTATGAGAAATACAAACCTGGAAAATAGACCACATAGTGCCTGGAACATGGATTCTCAATGTATGTATATTAGATGAATGTCTACAGAAAACAAAAATGCCATTCAGTGAACATTCTTTCTAGAAGGAAAAGACAAACAGTAGATATAATACAAAGAAAAAGTAAATAAATGCTGAGTAGAGTCAAAAAGTATCACAGAGAAAAAGGATGTTAGTAAGAGCTAAATGGCTAATATTTATGGAACGTTCGTCCTTGTTTTAAGACTACACTGTTCAGTATCCTAACAACATGTGACTACTGGCCACTTGAAATGTCATCCATCCAAACTGAAAAGTACTGTAAATGTAAAATGCCCACCAGATTTCTCTGAAAAAAAGAATGTAAAATATTTCATTAATAAATTTTATATTGATCAAATGTTAAACTGACAATTTTTGAGGTACGTCAGATTAAAGAAAATATTATGAAAGTTCTTTTCAACTGTTTCTTCATACTTTTGAAATTGGACTACAAGAAACTTCAGAATTATTTATGTGGCCTACATTTGTGACCAGCATGACATTTTTATTGGACAGCGCTACGAGTCTAAGAGCTTTAGCATATCCTATGTCGTTTAATTTTCCAAACCATCCTAACAAGTCAGTACTTTACTTGATGCAAAGCATATTTTAAATAAACTGGAATTATGCCAGTGAGTAAGGGACCCATTCTACAGCCAATGCTTGTGGGTAAACTGAGGAAGGCTGTGTGAGGGATGATGATGATGACTCAGGTACTAGGTAGCATCAGTGAAGTATCTTTCCTTAGCTAAAACTCTGCATGCCTATGAAGGTGTCAGTTCTAATCGCAGTCATTTTGCAAATTGAGATGATGAGGATTTCTAAGTGAAAGAGTAAAGGGATGTGACTGGTGTTACTTGAGAAGCTCAGCTGTATCTGTATTGCCACTTCCATCAGTGTCTCTTGAAGACTGCGTTCCCATTTCCCCAAAACTTCTTCTAGTAAGACAGCATGATTGAGCAGGGCTCAATATTCTCTTTCATTATGGATGAGAACAAACAGGGTGCTTCTCAGGCTTTCACTTTCTGGAAGACACCAAGTTCAAGCAAATTTGGATTTCCCACAAAGAGGAAGTCCTACTATAAGTTTCATCATACTTCTATCTCCAGGTGATACGCAAATACCAGCACGAAAGGCCCATGACTGCAACTAACAGAGCTTTGATGTGAAGCCACTCACACTTTGGGCCTGCCATTGTTCTAATTATGTGATACCCACGCTTTAGGAAATGTCAAGAAGGTCTGAGCTCCCAGTGTCTACCTCACCTGAAGGCTTGTAAATCAAAGACTAGAATAAAGGCTTAAGCATGATTGGTACAAAAACTTGGCCTATTTCCATTCCCTGTGCATGAAAAGAGAGAAATAATATTCTATCTGGATTTAAGCAATACCAGTTATATAAGATCATTCATGTAAAATGTTGCCAGTGCAGATAAGTCAGCACTGGGCTGATTTATCTGAGTAGCAGAATCCGAGGTGTACCTCAAGGGTCTGGGCTGTCTTTTGGAAACAATGGGGAAGATTTTCTGCTGCACTTTCCAAAGCCTCTATGGATGGGGCAAGCCATCATCTTAGGCAAAAAGAGAAATAAGGAATGAAAATTTCTCCTGGTAATGGCTTCAGTGGATAAGGAGGGGAGATTTAAGGTTACTTAAAAAATGTATGTGACTGGGTTATCTGAGGCAGTGTTAGAATTGATCTGTGCAAATGTGATCTATAGATCTCACATGCTCTGTATTTCAGAGTCCAAAACATCTTCCAAGTGATGTTTAGAAGGGTCCATATGAAGGTGAATAGTTTACATAAAATCCTCCATAAAAAGGAAATCCTTTACATAAAATTCTCAATTCTTAAACTTCAGCAAATCAATAATTAAAAGGAAAGTACCTGTCACTCTTGACATTTCCATACAGATTCACCTTAGATTTCTTTTGAATGGTAAGCTTTCTCAGAACATTTAAAATTTGATTTAATTCTGCAGGTATTTGGAATGTAAATAATAGCCAAAGTAAAGTGAGCCTGGTGGGAAGGAAAACTATAGAGACTCTGTATCCTGGGTATTTATGATCAACAACAAAACAAAAAAAAAATGTATTTGAGAATATTCTTCCATGATAATGACTAAAGCAGTCTAGTCAACCTTTTGATTGTGATCCAAAAAATGTAACATCTGGGAATATATCCTATAGATAATGGGTATATGTGAAATACCATATGTTTAAGGATACTTACTGCAGACATGTATATAGTAGCAAAAGTTGGGGAAATACCCTAAATGCCTAATAAAAGGTGCCTGGTAAAAATAAATCATTATATAACTATAAAATAGGATATTATGCAATCATGTTAAAAAAGAGAAAGCTCGATATGTACAAATGGGATTATATACCTAATAAAAATTATTTTTTTTATAAAGCAAATAGCAGAACATTGTTTAAAGTCCACCACCTTTTGGGGCTACCTGGGTGGCTCAGTCGGTCAAGCATCTGACTCTTATTAATTTCAGCTCAGGGCATAATCTCAGGGTCATGAGATCGAGCCCCAAGATGGGCTGATGCTGGATGTGAAGACTGCTCAAGGTTCTTTCTCTCCGTCTCCCTCTGCCCCTAGCCCCAGCCCCACTTGCACGCATGCACACACACTCTCTCTAAAAAAAAATAAAGTGCACAACCTTTTGCAATTAATATATATACTTGTGTGAGTGTAGCATCCATGGAGAAATTCTCATACTAACAGTGTTTGCCAGGTGAGTTGCACAGTGGCTGGCGAGGGGGGTGGGGTACTTTCTGTCCAAATCATCTGTACCTTTTGCATTTTGTAATGTGCATTTGCCTTACCCATTCAAAAATGTAAGTAATTTTTTAATTGAGGGATGGGATTACAGACTGGTGCTTTAAGGAGAGAGATGGTGGGAGAAAGAAACAAAGGAAATGTCTCTTAAAAAATGAACTGACGGGGCACCTGGGTGACTTATTTGGATGGGCATCTGCCTTTGGCTCAGCTCAGGTCATCATCTCAGGGTCCTGGGATCAAGCCCTGTGTGGGTCTCCCTGCTCAGCCAGGAGCCTGCTTCTCCCTCTCCCTCTGCTGCTCCCCCTGCTTGTGCTCTCTCTCTCTTTCCCTCTCAAATAAATAAATAAAATCTTTAAAAAAATGAACTGACAAAGTCCTCTTTTGTAAGCATAAGATTCAGGAAAGCCTCTCTTACTTTGACCAATGCAGTTACTGATAAAGTGTGCCGAGCACGGGAGGGCTTAAGAAACACAGCTTGGTGATAAATATTTAGTTGAAGGTTCAGGGGGCCAAAAGATATGTGTCCAGTTGAACAGATTCTCTCTGTTGTCCACATTGCATCACATATTCTGGGCAGAACCGTCTACAAGGAAATCCCTCTCATGGAGCAAACATTACTCTGGGAACACATGCAGGAAATGGGTGTGATAAATCAGTAAGGCAAAGGGAACATAATGGGCACTGGAAGCAGCTAGAGGAAGGCAGGAGGATATCAAAGTGTTCAAAGAAGAACCAGAAAAACAAGAGTGTTGAGGTGACATCACTGAGAAGAAAATAAAACTTGGGACACACCAGCAAAAGAAGCAAGCACAAAGATGATTTGACGGCTCCTCAGTTGCTATGAATAGGATAGCAAACCACCCATATTTATTTGCTGGAAGATCTGCTGTGATGGCCCACAGGGGGACATTGTGGTCAAGAGCAAATGTTTCCTTCCATGCAAACTTTGGCTTTTAATCTCTCGCTTGAGAGGTATGTACTGAGCACCTGCTTTGCAAGGTGCCATGGATGAGTCAGAGATGAAGATAAAGCTCCGTCATCTGGGATCAGTCTACTCTCAAATGGAAAACTTGCAGATGAAAACCTAAATTCAAACTTATTTTTTTAAATATTAAGAACCTCTCTCTAGAGCACTTCTCTCAGAGTCTACATCTACAAACAAAAATTTCTACTGGATGGTGCTTTCAGTTCCTTCAGCAATTTTTAGCTCCTCTGAGACATAACCAGTAAATTATCTGCACTGACAGTCTGTTTTCGTAAAGGTTCAGTCTACTTTTCTCCATTGTTCAAAACATCTTGGTCTTTATATCTAAGGTGTCTTAGAGTTTATAGTCCATTACATCTCAGAGGATCTTGGATCTTGAAAAAGTTATATTGAGAAAAAATGTCTATTTTAAGGTATCCAAAACTGAGTATCTGCTGAGTCAAAAGAGCTTTCCTTAAACCGAATCAAAATTCTTCCTGCTAGAATCCTGACTCATTTCTATGGCCTCCACGTAATTTAGCTGATGCTTTCATCAAAAATCTTAACACAAATAGAATCAAACTCTTCATCTAAACAGAACAAAGAGCATCAATTCCCCAAACATTTACCTATCATATGTGTAATTTGAGTAGGGTTCCAAGATTAAATGCAGGATATCCGGTTAAATTAGAATTTCAGAGAAACAACAAATTTTTTTTTTTTTTTTAGTATAAGTTTGTCCTGAATACTGCATTAGAACATATACTAAAAAAAGTATTTATTGTTTTACTGGAATTCAGATTTAACTGAGTAATCCTGTATTTTTGTTTGCTAAATCTGACAACTTGAAACTTGAGTAATTATGTTAAAAAGAAGTATTTTTATAAAATGGAACTAACACCTGAGTGCTACTTAATGGTTAGCACATTTAAGGTTTTGAAACATATCCAGCAGTTTACCAAGTCAAAGATGACGATGACAATTTCTGCATGTATGGAGCCTTTTCCCTTATTTAGCTATCTAGAGTCAAGAGACAGAGTACCCTCTTGGGTGGAAAATCAGCATAGGTCATTGACTGGACTGTAAGAGACTTTCAAAACAATAACCAGCTTTATTTTCTTTTATTAGCACATAGGGTGGTGGGTGCTTTCCCTACCCTGAGTTGATAGCAGGGAGTATTGTTCCATGTGTTACTGATGCTTAACTTAGAAGGAAACTTTTACCAGATACTTAGTGACTCATTTTGACCTGAGAGGTGGTCCCGATACACTTATATGTGTACTATTATAGGCTGCCAGAAGACTTCTTTCTAGAGATATGTGAGATTAACAGGGGGAAAAAAATCTTTTTTTTAAACTTATTTATTTGAGAGAGAGACAGAGAGAGAGAGTACACAAGTGGGGGGAGGGGCAGAGGGAGAGAGAAAAATCCCAAGCAGACTCCCCGCTGAGCCCAGAGCCAAAGGCAAGGCTGGATCCCATAACCCTGCGATCATGACCTGAGCCAAAATCAAAAGTCGGACGCTTAACCGATTGAGCTACCCACGTGCCACTAATTACCTCAATTTTTGTTTGCCAGAGAGAGTCTGTATTTCTCCTTCACTTTTACCCATGATTCCCCAGGGTACAGAATCCCACACTGGTGTTCCTTTTTCCCTCTCAATACCTTCAATATTTGTTCTACTTCTTTCTTGCTTGCATGGTTTCTGAGGAGAAGTCAGATTTAATTTTTATCTTTCCTCCTCTATATGTAAGGTAATGGGGTTCTGCTGGTCTCAGAATTGTCCACACTGAGCTTCAACTATTCATCAGTTACAGTTTGGTTTTTTCCTATCCTGGTATTGGTTTCCAATAGAGGCTTCTGCTCATAGGTTTCTGCTCCAGTAAGTTGTAATTATCTCTGTTCATCTGACTTTCCAGTCTTGTGGGCAGCAGTTTCTCCTGTGACCTTCCTTCTCTGATGGGTATAAAAGAGTTGTTGATTTTTCAGTTTGTTCAGATTTTTACTTGTTTGAAGAGAATGATGACTTCCAGTTTCCTTACATTCCAGACTGGAAAACAATGATTTCTTTTATTGTTTTTATTTTTAAGTTTTCCAAACAGACTGTGATCTCTGGGTCATGAGATTGAGCCCAGTGTGGGGCTCTGTGCTCTGTGGGGAGTCCGCTTGAGATTCTCTCTCTCCCTCTCCCTTTGCCCCCCAACCACCCCCACTCACACACACACTCTCTCTCTTTAATAAATAAATAAATCTTTTTAAAAAATTGAGGTAATTAGTTGCTAGTAGACCTGCCTTGCAAGAAATAATAAAAGAAGTTATTCAGAGAAAAGGAAAAGGAGCTGGGTCAGAAACTCAGAACTACACAGAAAAAGGAAGAGCATCAGAGAAAGAATAAGTGAAGGTAAAACAAAAACTTCTATTTTTCTTACTCTCTATTATTTTTTTTGTTTTTCTTATTCTTAATTGACCTAACAGTTTTTTAAAAAAACAATAATAATAGCAACAATGTATTCAGTTAGGTATGCTTATCTGTGTATATATATATATGTGCTTATTTATGTATAAGTGAAGTGAATGACAGCAATGATACAAGGGAGGGGAAGGAGGAATTAGGATTATTTTGTTATTGTAACATAGTTGTACTATACATAAAGTGGTATAGTGTAGTTTGAAAGTGGACTTGGATTACTTGTGAATATATATTGAAAGTCTAGGGCACTAAGCAAAAGTAAAAGACAGAAATATAATTGTTTCACTAAAACAAGAAAATGGAATCATAAAATGCTCAGTCAAAATCACAAAAGGCAGAAGAGTAGAAAATAAAAATAGGAAAAAAGAACAAGAGCAACAAACAGAAAACAGTAATGAATATGGTAACTCTTTATCCAACTATATCAATAATCACTTTAAACATCAATGGGTCTAAATACACTGACTAAAAGATAGATATTGTAAGAGTGGGCCAAAACACCATACCTACCTGTATGTTGTCTGCAGGAAGCCCACTTTAAATATAAGGATACATATAGATTAAAAGTAAATGGATGGAGATAGATATATTATGGAAACACTCATCAAAATAAAGCAGGAGTAGCTATGTTAACGTCCTTTGCTCTGAAGTCTGCTCTGTGTGAAATTATCAGGGATAAAGAGGGGCAGTACACGATGACAAATGGTTTAATTCTCCAAGAAGACAATGATTCTTGATGTGTCTATACCCAAAAACAGACACATCAGCAGGCTCAAAATATGTTGGGAAAAATTGATAGAAAACTGCAAGAAAAAATAGATGAATCCATTACCATAGTAGGATACATTAAGATCCCTCTATCAAAAATGGACAGATCTAGGAGACAGAATATCAATGAAGATACTGTTGAAGTCAACACCACCACCTATAAGCTAGATATAATTGACATCTATTGATTTTTTCATATAACAACAGCAGAACACACATTCTTCTCACACATGAACCTTTGACCAAGGTAGACCACAATTTGGGTCATAAAACACACCTTAACAAATTTAAAAGACTAGAAACCATATAATGTCTGCTTTCAGACTCCGTTAGCATTAAACTAGATTAATAACAGAAAGATAGCTGGGAGAATCTCAAAATACTTGGAGATTAAACAACACACATTTAAATAACACACAAGTCAAAGGAGAAATCTCAAAAGAAATTTTAAAATACTTTTTGCTAAATTAAAATGAACATAACACTTATCAAAATTTGTGTGACAGCAAAAACAGTGCATGGAGGGAAATTCATAGCAATATATAGAATGCATATTACAAAAGAAGAAAGATCTAAAACCAATAAACTAGGTTTCCATCTTTGGAAACTAGAAAAGGAAGAGCAAATTAATCCCAAAGTAGCAAAAGAAAAAAAATAAAAATTAGAGCAGTTATCTCTAATTTAAATTTAATTAAATTTAAAGCAGGAAATCAATAGAGAAAAATCAAAACCGGAAGCTGGTTCTTTAAGAAGACCAGTGAAATCAGTAAGCTGCTTGTCAAGCTAACTAAGAAAAAAAGAGAAGGGCCACAAGTTACTAATATTAGAAATGAAAGAGGGGCCATCACTATGGATCCCATGGACAGTAAAAGGATTAAAAGTAATATTATGAACAACTCTAAGCCCACAAATTTGATAAGCTAGATAAAATGGACTGATTCCTTAAAAGACACCATCTACCCAAACTCAGACAAGAAGAAATAGACAATTTGAATAGGCCCATATCCATGAAAGAAACTAAATCAATAATTAATGACCTTCAAAGAACCAGGTAAGAACCAGGCCCAAATTGGTTCACTGATGAATTATATCAAACATTCAAAGAAGAAATTATACCAGTTCTTTACAATGTTTCCAAAAGACAGAAGTAGAGGGAATATTTCTCATTCTAAGGCCAATTACCCTAATACCCAAACCAGACAAAGACATCACAAAAAGGGAAACTGCAGACCAATATTTTTCATGAACATAGATGCAAAAATCCTCAACAACATATACTAGGAAATCGAATCCAGCAATGTATAAAAAGAACTATGTGCCACAAACACATGGTATTTATTCCAGGTATGCAAGGCTGGTTCAACATGCCTAGAGGGCCGCTGTTAAAAGTTGTTTGTTTGTGTGTGTGTGTGTGTGTGCGTGTGCGTGCGTGCGCGTGCACATGTGTCTTAGAGGCCCATGCATTCTACTTTATTAAAGACTGCAATCCGGGCGCCTGGGTGGCTCAGATGGTTAAGCGTCTGCCTTCGGCTCAGGTCATGATCCCAGGGTCCTGGGATCGAGTCCCACATTGGGCTCCCGGCTCAGCGGGGAGCCTCCTTCTCCCTCTGACCCTCTCCTCTCTCATGCTGTTTCTCTCTCGCTCGCTCTCTAAAAAATAAATAAAATCTTTAAAAAATAAAAAATAAAGACTGCAATCCATGGGACAGGAATGAGGACAAGGGAGCAAAGCTGGGAAGGAGGGATTTCTAACAAAAGGGTATTATCTAGCTGGGGGCAGCTCTATGCTGCTGATTACTGGATCTCTCAGGATCACCCTCTAAGAAGCCTTGCAAACTGCTTCTGAGGACATCCCTCCAGCAGTGCCTAGAGCAGGATATGGGTGAAGCCAAGAGGATGTGAAGTGAGACATGTCTGATGAAGAATCCTTCTAGTCACAGTTTATAGTTTTTCAAGCATGTATACTGCCTTTATTAAAGACCTAAACTGGCATTATGCATACTGTTGTGCAACTTTTTTCACTTATTTATATTAGATAGCCTTCTTTTTTTGCACATTTCCTTCTTCTACAGGCTACGGAGTAAAAAGAAGTTTTATATCAGAGGATAATAAATTTTGGAGGTTATATGGTATTTAGCTTTTTCCCTTCTTTGTTTGTTTTGACAAAGAATGACACATTTTATTATGTACACCAGTCTCTAACTTCATTTAAGTCTAGGGAAGCTTGGTGTCACATCACTGAACTTTTTATGTTTATTCAACTGGTTTGCATTTAATTATTTAAAAGATGACCAGCTACCTGGCCTATGTTTCTGATTTACCAGGATTTTATTTGGTGTATTTCTGGGGAAAGAAAACCTAGTTTTTTCAAGTCAGAAGAGCATTGCTATGATAGTGCTTGTGAAGTTAAAATGTTAAAAGGTCAACCCAAACACCTAAAAGATAACTTTAAAGCTCATTTACAAAATGAATACCTAATATTCTATTGATCTCCTTGACTCTCTATTGACCAGTTTCTCTCCTTGGTCATATTCTGCCCTGCTTCTGGATATTGACTGGAAGGAAAGAAGGGCAAAGGGGTGAAAGGAAGGTTGATTTTTTTTTTTTTTTTACCAATACTAGATTAATTAATTTAGTTTTACAAATGACTTGACTTCCTTGTGAGTTTATCTCCTTTTTGAATGGGATATCCATACTACCCCAGTGTTTCCACCTAGAGGGTCATTCTAATCATGCTGGGGAACAATCTGGACTTGCCAGCTACTGAGTTAGCAAAACTTCCCTGTGTACCTGCTCTGGACACAGTTCCACCACAAGGAGAATTGGACCTGTTCAAATCTTTGGGAGGGCCCAAGGTTACTTTACAGAGTTGGAATTTTAGCAAAGGGAAAAGTGGTTTTGCAGGCAGATGACAAGATGGCCAAGAGATCAAACTTTCCTCTGGCCTCTCCGTAAAGGACACTGATCCTAATGGAAGGTGGTAAACAGGGACTCAGTAGAGCTTTCATTTGGTGAACATTCCTAAGCAGAAAAACAGATCATGAATCACGGCACATCATTTTCCCCTTTATCCTCACCAATAAGTAGAAAGAACTTCTCAGCAAAAATGTTAACATTCGGCCCTCAGGCAAGCAGTATGACCTTTCATGGAATTCTTTTCAGTACACCCGGCATTTCTGCAAGCCCGATGGCCATTGCAGTTCAAGTTGAAGGCAACATGAGGCAAGGGAGTTTAAGGAAAACCTAAGACAAAGACTGAAGACAAAAGTTTGGTGAGACAGTGAAAGGAGGGAAATAGCCTTAACTAGAAATCACTTTTTCCTTCAGAAAATATTTCAGGATGTGGAAGGGGTTATCCATACTTTTGTCTTCTTAGTCCTTTTATACAAGTTCATTCCATTTGACAGTAAACTTCTAGAAACAAAATGTTCCTTATTACTTTACTGGAGTGTATTCAGATCTGTATGTTGGATTTGGCCAGGGCTGCTCCCCTAAGACAAATAGTTCTAAATGAAGAGCAGTATATTTGGTGTCATGGGTGTCAGGTACATGCAGTATATAAAAGATGAAAAACAAATGTTTGCTTTTATTATTCTGAATTACAGAGAAAGGATCCATTAAGTCAGAGTAGCCTCAATGAGAGCTGAATTTCGATAAAACCGTCATAAAGGCAACTCTGTTCTTTATTTTGTACTTCAAAAATATTTAAAAATGTATTTAATGTCCATAGCCTAGGTATGATAGACAGTGTGTCAGAATTTGGGCTGTAAGATATTAAGATAAAAAGCAGAGAAATGTTAGGTTTTGTGACTCTAAAAAGCCCTATCTCTCAGAAATAAAAGAACAAAACTATACCCTAGGAAAAAGATACAAAAGCAGAATTACCAAGTTTGTCCGTTATAGGAGGAAACATTACATTTCTCAAATTATTTGGGTGTCTTTAGGTTTCTTTTGTGTTCTGCCACTGAGTAAATACATATATACACACTACATGTATACACTATAAATATATATACACACATATATACACATACACACATGGGGGCATGTTTACAATGACAATGAGGATGATTAGTATCAGAAGACCTTGGTTTAAATTCCAGCTAACCTACTTAGGAGTTTTGATTTGTTTTTTGGGTTGTTTTTTTTTTTTAAAGATTTTATTCATTTATTTGAGAGAGAGACAGAGCATGAGCAGGGGGAGGGGCAGAGGGAGAGGGACAAGCAGACTCCCCGCTGAGCGTGGAGCCCCACTTGGGGCTCAATCCCAGGACCCTGAGATCACAACCTGAGCCAAAGTCAGAGGCCTAACCGACTGAGCCACCCAGGTGCCCCCTACTTAGGAGTTTTGTAACAATATTCCAGGCACACTTCCTCTCTAAGCCTCAGATTCCTTATCTGTAGAATGATAAGCATAGCCTTTTAGCCTTTTGCCTTTATCTTAGAGGGCTCTTATAAGGATTAAGTAGATAATATGTAGTGTGATGGTGAAAAGGTTGGTCTCTAAAGTCAGATTTTTTGGGGCGTGATTCCGGTTTCTTTATTTACTACTGTGTAACTTTGACAAGTTACGTAACCTTTCTGTGCCTCAATTTCCTCATCAGTAAGATGGGATAATAATAGCGGCCCTTCGTAAGATTTAACTTATTTAATAGCCACATGCATTTACGGCAATGCCTAGGACCGAGTGGAATTCAATACCTGTTAGTCATATCTACCTTCACCTGCATATCATCACCATCAATATAAAAAGCACTCAGCAATGTGCCTGGTATGGAGTAGGTATACATTGCATATTTGTTGAAAAACCCAGGCAATTCTTACATTTGAGGTTTTTTTAAAGTGAGATATGCCTTTCTTATTCTTTGTCCTGAAATGATTATATATTTTGGGGAGTGATAGGCATATTAGCTTGTCCTCCAATAAAATATCTCCATGATCCTTATATCTGACTCTCTTGGGCCATCTGTTCCCAGTAGAACGCAAACCAAGACAACCTTTTGAAACCAATATAAATTCGGTGAACTAAAAAAACCACATCCCCCTAATCAGTGGAGGTTAATGAAATAATCTTTTCAACGTTGCCTTCTCCCTAATGTAGAGTATTATTGGCTTCTCATTTTCTTAACTGATATCTGAATATAAATTGTTATAGAAAGCTTTTTAAGCACTCGAATCATTCAGATCAATCATTTTCCTGGCGTCAGATTCTATAGAATCATTCCTATGGTATGTTTTTCTTGCCTCTAGGGAGTCAGCTTTTGTTTTTATAATTTTACTGCATTTGTACTGAAAGAGATTATAAGAAGCAGGAAAAATAATTCATGATAAAAGCTCTCTGCAAAAGGTGAACCCATTTATCTTTCAAGTCATAATGAGCTACTTTGAGAAAGGCCTTTGAACTTGCTTCTGGCAAGTGGAAACATTAACTAGCCCGATTTGAGAAGTGCTTTTGAACTTCTGGCAAGTGGAAACATCAGTCCCAACAAATCATCAGAAAAACTCAGGTCAAAAGTGCAGAAGCCGGAAAGTATTTCCATCCATGTTTCAGAAAGATCAACATATCTGCATGAGCTGTCATGTTTATGCATATTTTAGCCAATTTTCAAGGAGGCTTCATATCCAGTAATGGATAAAGATGATTCTAGTATTGCCCAGAGCAATATTTTTCAAACTGCAGCTTGCAACCATTAGTAGGTCATAAAAGCAATTTAGTGGGTCCTGACCAGCATTTTAAAACAATGGCATAGACTAGAATAAACAGATAATATTAGAGGGCATCCAGTAGCAAGAATTATTATTTGGGAAACTTCTGCTTCAGGTGTGTTTTTTGTATGATCCCAATGTAAAATGTCCTTTTTACTGTGAGTTGTAGTCAGAAAAGCATTGGTCTGGGGGCTTGTGGGTTCCAACTGGGTTTGGATAAAGATGGAGAGACAGAGGGCTTTGCATCTGAAGTCTGAACCAGAGAAACTCTGCAGAATTAAATTGTTTCTAGCCCGTCCGTCTCCAAATTGGGATAACACAGCACGAGACGAGATGGTGAATTCGATCAGTTACCTGGTGTCTTTTGCCTTGGGTAGATCAATTCTAGTAGCTATAAAATCCTTGATTCAGTTTCTGTCTTCAGCACCAGCTAGTGTGTTCTCTAACAGGGCAACGGTGGTTTGAAAATCACATTAAGACAGGCGTGTGTCTACCCGCCACGTTTTCTTTTGCTTTCAGAAACTGCTGCAAGAGATTCATTGTTTTGGTGGATACAGAGGCTTGCATTGTCTTGCAGCCTATATATTTACTTAAGCTTTCCGGTGAATTCTATAAATGTTATCAACACTTGCCTTTGCCTTAACTACTTCTCGTTTATTCACGAAATGAGAATCACTTGACATTAATGCTAGCTAATCATTTCAAACAATTGCAGTTAAACTGGAGGGAAGTTTGAAAGATCAGCTTAACGAAAACCAATTTAAGGTGACTCCACACCCAACTCACTTAGTATACATTAGCTAACTTGCAGATCTCTCTAAGGGAAATGAAGGATGGCTGGCTGATGACTGCTACCCCTTATCGCATTTTGTAAAGGACTATAAAATATACATGGGTTACTTTGTATACATTTGGCACGTGGCAATTCTAGTTTTTGTTCAAACATGAAGTCAAATGCCTCAAAAGATACCACATTATTCAAAAGTAGTGCTATCCAAAAGAACTCTCTGTGATAATGGAAAAGCTCTCCAGCTGTATTGTCCGAGTGGTAGCCACTAGCCACGCAGGCCTTGTGAGTATTTGAAATGTGGCCACTGTGACAAAGAAAATGAATTTTTAATTTTTTTTATTTTGATAACTTTAACTAGAAATTTAAATACCTACATCTGGCTAGTGGCTGAGAGAGTGGACAGCACAGTTCTAGAGTCTTTAATTTTCATGCTAATTCAAAACAAATGAAAATCCCTCTTTCCGATTAATGCCCTAAAATTAAATCACTCATTGATGATAGGGTGACTTTTTGTCCCATCTTGTCAGTCACTCTTTTCAAGTCTTCTCCCTTACATGCACCTCATAATGCTGTTTTACACAAAGTAGGTACTAAATAAATATTAGCCTTTGTTGTCCTGACTGCTTTTATTATTCATTTACTACCTATCTTTGACCCTGAATTCATTCTTAAAACTGAAGTTTATCAGAATGTTTTAAGGATCCGTTGCGATGAATTCAAACACCTAAGGCTTTATTTTAGCCAGTGTTTTTTAAACTGCAGGTTGAGGGATGCCTGGGTGGCTCAGTTGTTAAGCGTCTGCCTTCGGCTCAGGTCATGATCCCCGGGTCCTGGGATCAAGTCCCGCATCGGGCTCCCTGCTCAGAGGGAAGCCTGCTTCTCCCTCTGCCTGCTCTGCCTGCTGCTCTGCCTGCTTGTGCTCTCTCTCTCTCTCTGACAAATAAATAAGTAAAATCTTAAAAAAAAGTTTAAAAAAAAATAAACTGCAGATTGAAATCCATTAGTAATTCATGAAAGCAAGTTAGTGACATAGAAGCATTGTTATATGAATTCTGTTTTTGTCACTAAGAATTACAACTGAAGTCTGCTTTACCAAGTATTTCTAAAGTAACATATGGTCGGTGCCAGGTGGATAAATTGTTTTTAATTTACTTGGGCAACTCCTTTCACTCCTCTGGGCTCAAATGTATTGATTTATTGAACAGGGATTGGATTACACCGGGTATCACAGACATAATGCCTACAGGATCCTGATGGTGTCTTAACAAATGAAATCTGCTAAGTGTAAGATAGGTAGAGAGGAGACTGTTGAAGTGCAGAATTCATGCCCCATCTGAAAAAAACAATGCACTGCACTCCAACCAATTTTGTCCATATGCATATTTGGATCCTGTGTTCCTAAGTGCTTTAGTTTTCCAAGATAAAGCAAAAATTTAGATTTTTATAAATGTCGTAACTAAATCCATTTAAAAAATAATGTGTCAAGTGGATTTTAAGGTATGTAAATTACTTTTTAATAAAACTGGTAAACTAATGTGTGGGCGGGCCTAAGGGTCACATTTTGCAATTTCTGGATGATTTGATCTTTAAGGTTCTTTCTGGTGTTGCTATTCTGGCCTTTCTAACCCCTCTGCATATGTCTTTCTTGAAAATTTTAGCAGAGGTTTTATCTCCAAGAAGGGACTTTTCTGAAGAAAGATAGCTAATGTAGTAATGATTCCTTGCATTCAGGCCTATGCAACAAAAATTTAGATAAGCCAGTCAATAAAGAAATAAGAAGTAGAAACACAGTAAAGGAAAAAACTAAAGTAAGAAGCCAATATAATTTTTTTAATATATAAAACAGGTGAGGAAAAAAAAAATCCAGAGGAACTAGTAGCATAAAGATTAGGCAAGGACTCTAATTACTCTATACCCCTTCAATGTTTTTTAAGGATTCACATATTCCAAAAATCTTACTTTTTTTACAAAAACCAAAGTGAATGTTAATTTATATTTGTTTGGAAACAGATGGCATTCTACATAGATTAAATCATGAATAATAGGTAATGACAAACCAGAGCTTTAATAACCGATTTCTAAGAAGGTGAGTATAAAAATCAGCTCAGATGGGGTTTTTAACCCAATCTTGGAACACCCCTGACTTTAGACTTCATTCGAGTGCTTCCAACACATGTGTGGCAACCACATCTGGAAAAGAATAAAGTGGCACCTTTGGACTCTAATCAAAGCCAGAAATGGGAGCACGAAACCAAAGCCAAATTTGGAAGTCAAGAGACAGCCTGCTGTCTGTTTCATTTCGGTTGGACATTTTTCAGTCCCTTTCACACCAATTCTAGCTCAGCCAATGTACTGAAAAACATTTCATTCGCAGAATGGATGAAACTTAAGTCATTTTTTTAAAAATGATCAGAAAATATTGTTAAGTAGTGAGTAGAGTAGAGCTGTGAATTCAAGTTCTGACCAGTAGCTGTACAGTTGTTCTTTCGTGGAGTATCAACGTGTTCGTCTGGTTGAAACCTAAGCTCAATTCTGTTTGTTTTTTTTTCAGATGTCCTTTCCCCAGCTATCCTTTATCTTTATGAGCATAAATGGACTATGCTATCTTTTGAAAAGTCTAGAGATAAAGTAGTCATTATTTCCCACAACCTGTAAAGAGTTAAAAGAGTGAGAGAAAGAGAAAAAAAGAGGATATCTTAAAAGTGTAAAGAACGAGAAAGGCTTCAGCATCAGAATCAGAAATTCTTAAATCTAAATAATATGCTAGGATTAAAACTATTAGAAACAGCAAAAGATGGCCACATTTTCTGTGTAGCTCTTTAAGTTTTTCAACTCAATTATGTATGTAATGTTCAACTAGATGCCTGCCATGCTTGTCCACAATGTGGACAAAAACATGATCCTTATTCTTGCACGTGTTCTTTTTAACTCACTCAGAATTCACATTTTGTACACAAGCAAAAAAAAAAAAAGATGAGTATGGACCATAGGGTCTTTGGAAGGCCAGAACAAAAGAAGCATCCTGGGGACTTGACCTGAGCAGAAGGCAGATGCTTAACCGACTGAGCCACCCAGGCACCCCTGTATAAATCATATTTTATTTAATGTTTCTCCTGATCCTAGTTTATATTTCAGACCTACAAATTATCGTCCTCACATGGTTCACAGGACTTAGTGATTCAGAACAATAAATCTCAAGAATGTTTATCATGTTTGTTTCAAAGGAAGAAAAAGGGTTAAAAAGTGTAAATCCCTCTCTCCCTCCTAGAAATAGGCTTGTGTGCTTGCTGAGGCTGTCCTGGATGCTAGGGATAGATCCAGGTGCTAGGTCAGGCCCCTCTCCCTGTTCTCAGCTGACCTTACAGAGGGAAGAAATGCCAGGAGTCCCTGAATGCATGACCTCCTGGGGGGGTGGAAGATACAACATTAATTTAAATATCACTGAAAAAGCAAAATGACTTCCGGCTAACATGCGGGTGCTGCCTTAAGAACAGACATGTTCCCCTCATGAATCCCCCATACAGCCCTAGTTTGTTCTTGAATTTTCTTTTTGGTATGCTGGGGGCTGGGGTCCTGTCCCTGCCTTCAGCCACAGCTCTTGGCTTGTGAGAGAGAGAATTCTCTTTCACACATGACCGTGACAAAAATGTCACACAGCTCCCATCTGCTTGCAGGCATCTTCCTTTCTTAGGTCCCATAAAGTGATGCTTTTCCAACTTTAATGAGCCTATGCAGTCGGATCTCTTTCAAATGAAGATTCTGATTCAGTAGGTCTGGGGTGGGGCCTGAGATTCTGCATTTCTTTCAAGCGCCCAGGTGATGACAGTGCTGCTATGGGTGGACCACACATGGGAGGAGCGAGACCATAAAAGGAACTGGTGATGGCTTTGCAAGAACATAGAGAGTTGTGGGTCTTCCTCCAATAATGCTTCCCTAAAATCAAGTTATACTCCGCTGCTCAGCATAAATAACTGTTTCGATGACAATCGTGTTCCCGGATCAACAATAATGATAGGACATCATTGATTTTAAGATCAGACAATTCCAGCCCAGATTAAGAAGACCACATCAGACCTGCCCAGGGTAGGCAGGACACACGTGGAAGGGTTACCTAACCCCATCTTCGAGGTGGCAGGTTGGCAGTAGGAGGTGGACAAAAATGGCTTTGTTGGAGGAAAAAAACATAATAAGCATTGTTCATAAACCTAGAACCTGGGGAGTATTTTTCCTCCTTTCTGTATTTACTAGTTGGCCTAAATCAAGATCTGGAAAGGTATTTTTCAACAGGTGTCCTTATTTTTCCACGGAGGCAAAGCTAACATACTGCAGAGTGTTACAAATAGCTCTAGACGTAACAAATCATGGTCCTGGAAACTAGGACAAGCTGGGACTTAATTTCTTAAAAAATATACACGAGTTTACAGTCTTCCTCCCTGGGACAAAAATTGGGCATGACAAAACATGCAATTAGTGACCAGAGTTACTGATGTTCTGCTTGAGGTGCTAATGAAGCAATTGCTGAGTGGCCTCCAGAAATATCCTGCTCTCTGCAGCATTCCAACTTCTTCAAGGAAGCTGAATTTCTATTTTCCATTTGAGATCTACCTGTGAATGATAGATTTTAAAATTTTAAAAACAAAGTACAATTGCATAACAAAATGAGAGATTAAAATCATCCTCATTGGCTTTGAACCTATGAATTTAAGAAAAACGTATTCATGGAAATTAAGGCAACCTATTTTTAAAACAAATTTTCTTTTCTAAATGTGTTAAGTATATAAATGTGTATGTATGTATATATGGATACACACATATGTATATCACCTTAAGTAACTCTGTATTTAAGACTTTCAGGATAGCATTATAAATATCACATTTTTAGTTACCTTAAACACATTTCAGTGAAAATCGATGACTATGATTTTATGAAAGTTATCCTAATTCACCTTATCTTTCTAAGAATGTTTGCATAATTATTTCCATCTCTTAAATAACTGTCTGACACATTAAAATTGTAGCATATGTATTGGTAGTCAAACTGGTTTTTAAAAGGTAAATCGTGGGGCACCTGGGTGGCTCAGTTGGTTAAGTGACAGACTTGGTTTCAGCTCAGGTTGTGATCTCACGGTTGTGGGATCGAGCCCCACGTCAGGCTCTGTGCTCAGCGTGGAGTCTGCTTCAGATTCTCTCTCCCTCTCCCTCTCACCCATGCTCTCTCTGTCTCTCAAATAAATAAATAAAATCTTAAAAAAAAATTAAAATTAAAAGGTAAATCACTACAGATCCAAAAACAAAAAAGCTTAGTTGCCATTTTTTTAAATAGGAAAAATGTCCAGATTTGAGCTTAATGTGTGCTTTAAGAGAATTCATAGGAGAACCTAAAATGTGATTCTTATGGATTGCCTTAAGCATGTTCATTGAAAGCAAGTGCTATAACCATATATGTTTTCTTAATAAAAGACAGAAGTAATAGGTGATGTAGTTACCAGTGTTACTTTCTGGTAAGAGGCGTTGGCTACCTGCTTTACCTCCCCAGGTAAGGGATTACTCATTTCCCCTGACATCTTCCAATGTTCTTCTGAACTTCGGGTGACATAATATGTTGCTGCAATAACTTCTCCAAACGTGTCAAAAGACTACGAATCAAAGGAATTCAGCTCTAACTTTGATTTGCCATGACCTAGAGCTCCTATTCTCCAAGCTTGCCAATGCTCTAGTTTTGAAAGCATCTATGTGAGGTTGCCAACCAGAGAGCCATTAAAATATATTAAGTAATCATTCATCTCCCTTAATATCCCAGCCACACATATTTGCTTCCTGCTAAGATCAGAAGGTACTCTAGCTGGCAAAACTGTGAATTATTTCAGACAGCAGAGGTTTTTGGTTTTTTTTTTTGACTAAGTGCCCTATCTTTCCTTAACAAGTTAAGGGGGGCGATAATTAGACATCTAGAAAACAGCAAATCATAGAAAAGCCAAATTGTCTTTAAAAAAAAATGAGGTGTAATTGACACACAGCATTATATTAATTTTGAGTGTGAAACGAAGATTGAATATGCATATATACTGTGAAGTGATCACCACAATAGGTCTAGTTAACATTTGTCACCGTATGTAGTTATAGATTTTTTTTCCTGTGATGAGAACTCTTAAGACCTACTGTCTTAGCAGCTCTCAGATATGCAACATGGTATTGTTAACCACAGTCACCATGCTGTACATTACATCCCAATCCCTTTTTTATAACTAGAAGTTTGTACCTATTGACCCCCTCCAGCCATTTCTGTAGAAGAGATGGCTAGAGCTGCAGTATCCACATTACGACTTTGAAGGGCTTGTCAAGAGCATCAACCTTGGTCCTGACATTCTTGGACTACTGGGCCAGCCCTGGATTACCTATCTCCATAATGCTCCATGTGAGGAGGGGGAAAAAAAAAAAAAAAACCTATCTTGTTTAAGCTACTTTATTTAGATTTTCTGTTACATGCAGTTAAACTTAAATCCTAACCAATAAAATAGTCTATCCAGTCAAAGTCCATCTCAAATCCCAACTCCTTTATGATGTTCTCTCTCCACCTAATTTTTCAGTTGGGTCAGAAATTATCTCTCCTTCCTTTGAATTCTTATTTTACTCTTTTTATACTTAATTCTAATTTGCAATTTAAACATTGCTTATCCCTTCTTAAACTCTTAACTGATTTCTTTTTTTTTTTAATTTTAATTTTAATTTTTTTTTGCAAGAGAGAGAATGAGAGAGAGCACGAGAGGGAGGAGGGTCAGAGGGAGAAGCAGACTCCCTGCTGAGCAGGGAGCCTGATGTGGGACTCGATCCAGGGACTCCAGGATCATGACCTGAGCCAAAGGCAGTCGCTTAACCAACTGAGCCACCCAGGCGCCCTCTTAACTGATTTCTGAAACAGGATTGTAAACGATATGAAGGCAGGAACAATGTCCTATATTTGCCAATGGGGTTGATAGTATGATGTGCTGGAGATATTGTTGACTGTGCTACAGGTATTTGTTGCTGTAAAACACATATTTAAAAAAAAAAAAGATTATTTCCCCTAACAAAAGTTTTTATGGTCTGAAAAATAGGTGAATTAAATTACATTATGTAAAGTAATAAATGTAAAGGACAGACATTCTATGAGTTTTGAGTTAGAAAGCTGTTTTTGCTGTTTTATATTTTTTTGAACGACAACATACATAGGCATTTCATCATTTACGTGGTAAGAATAAATAATGGCTGAATCTGCCTTCTGTTTCCCAAAGTAGAGCATGATATGTTATTTTACTCTATAGTTACATCAAATAAAGATCAAGTTTCCTTTGGGTACAGGTAGATTGAATGTATCTTTCCTATGTCCTTCAGCCATAGAAATTTTATCAAATTTTCTGGGTTGAAACCATATTTGAGGGATATATGTGGATGTTTTTATCTCCTGTCTTTTATTTTTATAAGTCAGCCTCACAAGGGCTCTGTTGGCATGGAGTCTAGAACTTCATTCAATAGGATTATAAAATGCTCAATTATTCCAGAGAGCCTGATGCCATACTTCTCAGATGCCATGACAATGTATCCCTTTGTGAACAAGGATGAATTATTTTCCTGTAAGTAACACTGGTAGATAGAGATAGAATAATGGAGTTATAAGGGATATCAAGAAATCACCAGATTCAGTCACCAGCAGCCTGCCAAATGGTGTTTAAAGCCCTTTGAAAATGGAGAATCTACAACTTACTCTCTGGGCATTGCTTGAAACTTGGCATCTCTAATTCCTAATTCCAAGTGTTTATTAATGCAAGGGCATTCCTGTTCTCCATGTTTGATGCATTTTCCATCCTCATATCTCCCAATACCTTCATACACATGGATTGTAATAGAGTAGATTAGGCTACAATAACAAATAGATCCACACATGTATATTGGCTCAAACACAATAAAAGTTTGTTTCTCATTTATGAACTAGTCCAAAGCAGGTATTTCTTAGAATGTGGTAACTCTGTTCCATGTGGTGACTTGGATACCCAGGCTCATTTTTATATTGTGGCCCTATCATCTTCATCATGTGGCTTCCAAGGTATCCCTAGGGGTGGAAAGAAGGAAGGAGAGTAGTGGAGTGGTCAGGGGTCATCACCCAAATCATTCAAAAAGAGAAAATACTTGGAAGAGAGTACAGGTGGGAGACTTTAATAGCTCATGCCTGGAAACAACCCACATCAGTTGGATTCTTTCACATGGCCACATTTATGTGGGAGCCTGAGAAATAAAGTTGGGTGTCTCCAGGATAAAACCAAAATGGATTTTGGTAAAAACTAACAGTTTTTGTCACATGAATTCTGTTTTCCCATGTCATTGAAGAGTCCACTCATTAATTCAATAAATGTTAAAGAGTCCCTACCCTTTATTGCTTATAATTTAGTTGGGGAGAGATACATTAATTATATAGTCACAACAAGATATGATTATAAACAAAGACAAGCACATGAAGGTAAAATACAGAGTGCTCTGAGAGCGTATAACAGGATATCTGACATAGGGGTAGGGGTCACTGACACGTTTCTAAGGAGGGGACACCTGATCCGTCATCTGAAGAACAAATGAGCTTTAAGTATTTTATCCTTTTATTTGTCCTGAAATAGCATTCTTTCTTTTTTGGGGAGAATTTTCTCTGGTTTGTAATAATGGAGAGGTACTTATTTATATCCACCATTACATGGGTCTCATTGCTCAGTTTCACAGTAGGTAAACCAGTATGCATACATACCTGGTACCCTGCCTCATGTTTCCACCAACTGCCATTACCAAAGATCCAATAGGTGAGTCTTAATCTCTTTTGGAAAAAGAATTGGGGTCAGCTTACCTCGAACAATGAACGTTACTAGAAAGATTCAGAAGAAAGTAAGGAAGTATTGGACACTCTCATAGTCAGTATAGTCAAGTTTTATAGTAAATGCGAAAATCATTTAGAACACAATAGAATCTCTAGTCTGCCTTCCCCATGACTCTTCTCTCATTTTTTTTTTTTTTCCATCTCTGTTTCTACTTAAGCTCCCACTGCCAACTCTTTTCTCCCATCTTCCCTGCGGCTTCTACTAAACATGGTTTCTCGCTGCCACTTTCTTTGTGCCTCTTGGCTTTTGGGTTCTTTCAGTGCCTATGTCTGCTGATCCTTCTGCTACCACTGTCATTTGGGATGTTTCATTGTCATTGTCCTCAAGAGAGGAAAGAATTTGGAAATGTTAGTCATTGTTCTGTGGCCAGCCCATGGGTGGCTACCTTAGGCTCAGGAACAAATCTCAGATGGAACCAGCTGTGTGTGGCCCTGGTGAAGCATGTCTGTGGCTCATGATACAAAGTATGAGGACTAATTTTCAGGTATGTCCACGATGGATCAGATTTACTCTCCCACCTGAAATTTTTTTTTTTTTTAAACATAGGCACAGTGTATGAAATAACATTGTTCAGACACTGACCATCTGTGGGTGAAGGGCAGTGAATCCTGATGGAGGTTAACCCTACAACTGACACAGTTAACCCTCTGGAGAGAGTAAAACAGCTGAGGGAGAGCAGACCCCAGGCAGAGCCCGGTGGTCGCCCTCAGGTGGGGACATGCTACTGGGAATCCACACTCAAGAGCCGATCATTTTATAGGCTTCATGCTTATTTACAAAGTGAATGAGATCATTATCAGAGGCACAGACAGAGGAAATAAGATTATTATCAGGAATCCAAGCAACATTACAAACCAAGCCCAACCAAATGAAAGCTCCATTGCACACATTTTCTCCTCTCTGCCCACCCTCCCCTCCTCTCCCACTCCCACGAGCCCTACTTTCATGATTTTACCTCATAGGTGACCTGTTTTATTTTCTAACTTTTCCCGGTCTCCCTTCTCTAGTAGTGCCCCTGCTCTCAAGTGTTTCCCAATTAACACGCAGCTTTCTGCATATTTTAGGTCAGCCACTCTCCACTCTTCTTCCTGTTTTGTTTTTTCAATCACGTCATTATTTTATATCTTATTTAAACATTTTAAAAATTGTTATTTAAATCATGTATTTTTTTTAAATTGTCCATTAAGTGAGGAACCCTTTCTGTCCTGTTCAACTCTGTTTCTCTGGAACCTAAAACAATGTGAATGTAAAAAACGAAATAAAATAAAATTGTGGGTGGAGGGAAGAAAAGAAGGAAGGTGTTCACGATATGACATAATAAGCAACTGGCAGTTTAAACCCTCTGGTGTGTTTGAATTTTAAAATATAAAGTAAAATTTTAAAAATTGGGTTCTAGGGATGCCTGGGTGGCTCAGTCAGTTAAGCGTCTGCCTTCAGCTCATTTCATGATAACAGAGTCCTGGGATCGAGTCCCGCATTGGGCTCCCTGCTCCGCGGGGAGCCTGCTTCTCCCTCTGCCTCTGCATCTCTCCCTCTGTCTCTCATGAATAAATAAATAAAATCTTTAAAAAATAATAAATAAATAAATAAATAAATAAAAATTGGGTCCTATTGGAATTTGTGAGGGAGATAAGGGACTGGCCCCATCGGCTTTCTGCTCAGAGCCATAAAGAGAAGTGGTGATGGCCAATTTTTGTAAGAAGTTACCTCTTCCTAATAGGTCTCATTTTTCCAATATTTAAAGTCTCTTCACACTGAGGAAATTGGTGTCTTTAGTACATGAAAGTTAGCTTGTATTTGTTTTACTACTGAAACCGTTGAAACAAAGAAAATGCTGGATTCTGTTGGCAGAGATCCATGAAACATTGGAGATCTTGGGGCTTTACCAAAGTTGGAACAAGAAGTAGGTGCAGGAAGGAAGGGAAGCTTGGGGATTTCTAGTCTCAGGGATGAGAATTAAAGTTTAAAACCCTAAGTTTCTTCCGTTCCTTCATATGAGAAGCAGACTTGGAGCCATAACTAGAAAGTCTTTGATAACATTCAGGATGTTTTTAATTTCCCTACATTTATGTCCAGTTTGTTATCCATAAGGATTTTCAATAAAAGTTGCATAATGGAAAGAGTATGTTTGTCTTGATGGTGCAAGGAAGGAGGATCTGGAGAGTCTGCCTTACTCTGCATTGAGTGTTAGGCATAGGACGGAGATGAAAACTTGAAGACCTAAAGGGTCGAAGTACCTTCCAAGAGAAAAAGAGAGGTCAGGGAGAACCACTCTTGAGGCTGCCTTGGACCGAACTTCAGGAAGACCCCAGAGGGACTGCTTCATTTGCTTGTAGTCATTCTCACCACTACCCTTAACCCCGAGTGTGGGAGAACGGTACATTCAGTTTGATCTCTGGTGACTCAGCTGTTTGCCTAAATACAGATTCTCCGGCCTATACCGGACAAAATAAATCACACTCTGGAGGCATGGGTAGGAATGTAAATTTTCATTTGGGGAGATGTTGTTAGAAGGCTACAAACTTAATTACAAGACAAATACGTTCCGGGGATCTAATGTATAGCATGTTTGCTATGGTTAACAATACTGTATTGTGTACCTGGAAGTTGCTAAGAGAATAAAGCTTAAATGTTTTTACCACACATACACAAGGTAGCTATGTGAGGTGATGGATGTGTTAACAAACCTTACTGTGGTAATCATTTCATAATATATATGTATATCAATTCATCACACTGTGTATCTTACCCTTACATAATGTTATGTGTCAATTATATCTCAATAAAGCCAGAGGGGGAACAAAAGATAGATAAATGAATAAACAAACAAACAAATAAATCCATCCACTAATGATTCTAATGCACACTAAAATTTGCATCTGGGTCCTAGAGAACAGTTAAAAGGCATCAACCCGTTATCCATGAAAGTATTTCGCTGGTACTTAGCCTCTGTGGTACTGATAGCGCTCACAACTTCAGTGTGTACATAGGAATGATAGCCTAGTTTTACGTGGTAGGGATCCCCTAACCCACTGGGTCATGGTAGTGGACGAGTGAGAGGATTTTCTCTGCAGGTTCATTCTGAGATCTTTCTGGAACTGAAGTCCCCTCCTGAATAAGTCTCACAAAAGACACTACAGAAACCACGGTAAGGAATGGGCCTCCCAATTTGGTCCTCTTGACAATAGGAAAGAATGAACAAGAAGCAACTCTTCTGAGGATAAAATGCAATAACTGCAGCAGGATCTTTTGATGCTGCTTAATGCTACGTATGTCAAATCTTGCAATTCCTGGCCCTGGGCATTTGCACTGGCCCCAAGGACAATAATTACTTCCTGCCAACTATAGATCTTGGGGCCTCAGACAGTTTGTTGTGCTTCTTTTTTTTTTCCTTTTTCTAATTGAAGAACTAGAGAGACCACAAGTGAGATTTATTTCCTTTATAACTCACATAATATATTCCAATGCCAAATGCCACTCTCCAACTGCGGCAGGAACTGGCTTGTCGGTCCTGAGACTTCTCTGTGAGCATCTCTTTGTTTTTAACTAGCAGAGTAGAGACCTAGGGACAGAGCAAGGAAAATAACTGCTAAGAGACCAACTAATCTGTTGCTGCATGTGTCCACCTTCCAGATTTTTCTCTGACCTTTCACAGCGTTCTTAGGGAAGCTCTTCAAGTTATAAGTATTGCACTGTGCTTACACACCTAGATTTTAAACCAGGTTTAAAAAAGCTTCCTTTTGACAAGGCAGAATACGTTATTTTCAGATTTTCTAAAACATATGGCAATTTTGCTCAGACCAGTGATATGAAATTACGTCTTGTTTCACTTAAAGAGAAAGGCACTGGGTGGGGGAGCTATCAAACATTGGCAAGGATATGGAGCGAGTTATTTCTTTTAAGTTATATTTCAGTTGTTCCTCTTGCTTCAGAGAAAAACAATCAAACCTTTATGGTATGTTAACATCTCCCTTAGCAAAAGGGCTTAAAGCAAAAGAAAACAAAATTAACCTACGGTCTCTCTGTACTTCTTCCCGTAAGAATTAAAACAGCACTGGGCAGACTGTATCATCCACTTAAGGACTGTGTAAGCTAATGGGCTGTAGGCTGCTGACTGGAACAAACTTTAAAGATTATAGAAACTTCTCTTCAGATTACGAAAGTCATCACTGAGAACCAAAAAACAAGTTGCTTCTGCATGTTCGCACCATTATTTAGTGGCTGAGCGAGGACCAGAACCCAGATTCTCTGAAGATTTATCCTGTACTTCAGCCATCTCCTCAAAATTAAAAGGTAAATAAAAAGCCCTCTTTCTGGGAGGCACGCTGTGCCAAACACAGAGTGAGCACTTGGGAGGCTCATGCGTCTGAGTATAGACTCTGACTTCATTAGTAGCTACAAAGGAAAGTTATGTAAGCTCTCGGAGTCCCAGTCTTCCTTCACTGAAAATGAGGATGTAACTCAGGGCACATAGTAGCTTATTCAACAAATATGTGAGTAGCTACTCGGAGCCAATCACTGTTCTAAAGCACTGGGAATGCAGCAATGAACAAGATGAGAACTCCCTCGTGCTGTCATGGACTTTCTGTTTCAGGGCGCACATAGGGACAACAAATGAAAAAACAGGTGAAGTATATACATCAGATAGTTGTAAGTGCTCTGGAGAAAAATAGAGAATGGGCATAGAGTTTACCAGGTCAGACAAGGTAGAGGCACATGAGTATGTGTTATTATAAATGAGATAGTCTGGGAAGGCATTACTGATAGAAGGATAGTTGAGGAGATATGTGAAAAAGGGGAGGGACAATGACATTGCAGAAAAACAGCGAGCCAAATGCCCTCTAGAGAAAGCGTACTTGGGCTATTGGAGTGACCGTGCAGAGGTCCTGTGGCTGGAGTGAAGGTAACAGAACGCAAGAGGGTGAGATGGGGCCTGGGTAGCGGCCCGGAGGGACATTCTCTAAGGGCTGTAGCCACTGTAAGCAGTTTGGCTTCCATTTTAAATAAAATGGGAAATGAGTACAATGCTCTGAGCAGAGGAGTGACAGAACTGGAGTGACAGATGATACCCCAGGAAAGACATGATAAACAAAAAAGATCGGATTTTGGATGAAATTTGAAGAAAGACTCAACAAGTTTTGCTGAGAGATTAGACTATGAGAGAAAGAGACGAGTCATATATGAATCCAAAACGCTTTGCCCCATATTACAAAGATGAAACCGAACTCAGGAACACAGGTGTAGGGAGAAGATGGATTCTAGATAAGTTCATTTTGCGATGCCTACTGGCCATCTCTAGAAGGAGACAGTGAGCACTGAGACACCTAGAAGTGGAGTTCAGAGCAGAAGGTATACACTGAAGAGTCATCAACCGATTTAAGGCCATGAGACTGGCAGAACCCTTTGGGGAGGGGGGTGGTTGTGTAATAACTGGACTGAGTCTCAGTATACAACATTTAGAGGTTGGGGACATGTGTAAGACAGGAGAAAGGAAACTGACTAGTAGAGTACAGAGAGATGGCAGGATGAACAGGAGTGTACACTAAGCCGGAAATCAAGAGAAGAATGCCTTTCTAGAAGGAGAGAGTGTGTCCGGTGTCACTGATGGGTCAAATAAGACAAGGCCTAGGGAATAACCATAGATTTTAGCTAAATGAAGGTAATGATGGGTGGAATGACGGAAACAAAAGCCTAAATAGAGTGTGTCCAAAGATAATGGTAAACTTGGAAAAAAAAATTAACAAATTAATAATGAAATGAGCAAACTGAACATTAAAGAGCTTACAGAAAAAGAAACGCTTGTAGCAGACAAAACACAAGAAGATGCTCAACCTAACTCATAAGGCAAATGTGAAATTATTATCTAATGTGAAATTATATCCCAATTCAACCAGCACATTTTGGAACTCTAGTAAATAATCTATGGGAAAGTACACATGCATGAATATGATAAAAAAAAAAAAAAAAAGCTGACTTTTGTGAGACTTCCCACCTGGAGAACTTAATGTACTTCAGTGAGAAGAGCGGCCTTTGGAACTGCCCAGGGTTGAATCCTGGATCCTCGATTTCTCGCTGAGTCTCTCCGTGGCTTCAGCTACCTCAGCTGTAAATGGGTCTTTTATTTGTACCATCCCTTAGAGTTGCAAAGACCTTAGAATAATGCTTGGCTCATAGCAACAACGATAGGCAACATTTACTGGGTGTTTATTACGCATGAGGCATTGTTCTAAGTGCATTTCTGTCATTTTCTTCATAGCAACACTAAAAGGAGGCCAAGACACCAAGACATTAAGGTATTTGCCTAGATCACACAGCTAATCAGTAAAGGAATCATGATACACAAAGACTGAGCTCTTAGCTACTACACTATGCTGTATCAAAGAATATTATGAGAAAAAAACTCATCTTACCAAATATAATATATTGCAAGGTAACACATTAAAACAGTAGAGCACTGCTACTATAATTGATCGGTATGGCAATACAGAAAATCTAGAAATATACTTAGTCATATATAACGATTATATAACAATTTTACATTAGATAAAGCGAGATCCTCAAAACGACAGGAAAAGCTTATACTGATCTGATTGATAGACATGATCTGTTTTTAACACAGTTCACAAATAAAAGGCAAATAGCCAGAACACTTGAATGTTTTATCAGAATCAGTGAGTTATTTATCTAGATTCATTTCATTCAGCAAAATGGCACTTTATGGATTCACTTCTTTTCAAAACTAGCCATGATCTAGATATCCTAGGTTAAAGAGGCTGAATCTGGGGCGCCTGCGTGGCTCAGTCATCAAGCGTCTGCCTTCAGCTCAGGTCATGATCTCAGGGTCCTGGGATCGGGCCCCGCATCGGCCTCCCTGTTCAGTGGGGAGCCTGCTTCTCGCTCTCTCTCTGCAGGTCCCCCTGCTTGTGCTCTCTCTCACACACACACTCTCTCAAAAAAATTACATAAATAACTTTTTAAAACACTTAAAAATAATAAAGAGGCTGAATTTGATTTTCCCCAGTGTTGGTCTATATTTTAGAATGTTCAGTATGTAGATAATGTAGCAATCTGCTAGGGCTACTGTAACAAAGTACCACAAACTGAGTGGCTTAATCAACAGAAATTTATTGTTTTATGGCTTTAGACCAGAAGCCCAAAATCAAGGTGCCACCAGGGTTGTTTCCTTGTGAGGGCTACAATGGAAGGATGTGTTCCAGGCCTCTCTCCTTGGCTTGTAGATGGCCATCTTTTCTCTGCCACTCCACATCATCTCTCTATGTGTGTCTGTGTTCAAATTTCCCCTTTTTATAAGGACATTAGTTATATTGTGTTAGGGTCCTCCCTAAAGACCTTCTTTTAACTTAATTACCTCGGTAAAGACCTTACCTCCAAATAAGGTCACATTCTGAGGTACCGAGGGTTATAACTCCAACATTTCTTTTCGGAGGGGCAGAATTCACCTCATAATATTTAATATTTGAGTGTAAGACATAGTAGGCACAAGACCCTTTCGGAAGCTGCCCGCTTGGCCTCCGTGATCCTTTTTAAAGCAGGTCCCTGTCAATTAACCATGTATATCTAATCCTTTTTGAAGATTAATTGAGGTATATTTAAAACTCCAGCCCAACATTCTTCTGGATGACATCAAAGAGTCCCTTGCTCCTTTTGCACAAAGACAAACCCTATCAAGATGAACACAACACATTTCTTGAGCCTGGCCCAATATTTCTACAGTGTATAAGAACCACCTTAGTGTTTCACAAATTTCATAGCATGAAACACACACAACAATCAAATATACAACACACTCCTTCACAACAACATGGAAATCACAACGGGAAAACAAGCACCTTACATGCAAGCCAGGAGGAAATGGGTTAGGGAAACAAAGACTGGGCGTGGGCAAGAATCAGTGGAAATATGAAATAGAGGTGAAATCTCGGCCCCGTAACACCCAGATGTGTGGTGTCACTGGCCTAGAGGCAGCTTTGCCAACCTCCAAACCTAAACAACCCAGCTCCTCACGCTACCTGGTGGATTATCAGCAGTGCTGGGAAAAGCCTCCTGTGGTGGGCACAGACATTCATCTCTTTATCACCTACTGTAGAATTGGGGGTCATCAGCCTCATCCCTTAGTCCCCCTCCTTTTATTTGATCAGCAGGCATTCACGTGATCATTTTCAAAATTTACCACCCTTTTCTCTGCCTCCCTACTGTCCTCACGTTTGTCCAAGACGCCATTATCTTTTGCCTCAGCCACTACACGTTCAGCCTTGAACAACATGGCTTTGAACTCTGGGCCCACTTGAACGTGGCTCTTTTTGTCCTGCAAAAGCTTTATTGTTTCCCTTTGGTCTACGGCTTGGGGGAGGGCTCCAGGGTGAACACCGGCCGGGTGGCCGCAGGAAGAGGCTCAGGCAGGAGCCCAGACGCCAGGGCCGTGTCAAGGGGCCCCTTGGAGAAAGGCTCCCGGTGGCGCCTGAGGGGG